>NC_133128.1:153284119-153484119 GCF_048418815.1 Hemitrygon akajei
GGAGGCATGCTGAGTCACTCATTACCATTGGAGGCATGCTGAGTCACTCACCACACTTGGAGGCACCCTGAGTCACTCATTACACATGGAGGAACCCTGAGTCACTCTTTACGTTTGGAGGAACCCTGAGTCACTCATTACCCTTGGAGCCACGCAGAGTCACTCATTGCCCTTGTAGGCACACTGAGTCACTCATTACCCTTGAAGGCACGCTGAGTCACTCATTACACATGGAAACACATTGAGTCACTCGTTACCCTTGGAAGGTCGGCGAGTCACTCATTACCCTTGGAGGCACACTGAGTCAGACATTACCCTTGGAGGCACACTGAGTCAGACATTACACTTGGAGGCACACTGAGTCACTCATTACCCTTGGAGGCACAGTGAGTCACTCATTACACTTGGAGGCACACAGTCACTCATTACAATTGGAGGCACACTGATTCAATCATTACCCTTGGAGGCACAGTGAGTCACTCATTACACTTGGAGGCACACTGAGTCACTCATTACCCTTGGAGGCACACAGACACTCATTACACTTGGAGGCACACTGATGCAATCGTTACCCTTGGAGGCACAGTGAGTCACTCATTGCACTTGGAGGCACACAGTCACTCATTACACTTGAAGGCACACTGATTCAATCATTACCCTTGGAGGCACACTGAGTCACTCATTACAGTTGGAGGCACGCAGAGTCACTCATTACCCTTGGAGGCACTCTGAGTCACTCATTACAGTTGGAGGCACACGGTGTCACTCCTTACACTTGGAGGCATGCTGGGTCACTCATTACCCTTGGAGGCACGCAGAGTCACTCCTTACCGTTGGAGGCACGCTGAGTCACTCATTACCCTTGGAGGCATGCTGACTCAGTCACTACACTTGGAGGCACGCGGAGTCACTCATTACCCTTGGAGGCACTCTGAGTCACTCATTACAGTTGGAGGCACGCAGAGTCATTACCCTTGGAGGCACGCGGTGTCACTCCTTACCCTTGGAGGCATGCTGGGTCACTCATTACCCTTGGAGGCATGCTGAGTCACTCACTACACTTGGAGGCACGCGGAGTCACTCATTACCCTTGGAGGCACACTGAGTCACTCATTACCCTTGGAGGCACACTGGGTCACTCATTACCCTTGGAGGCATGCTGAGTCACTCACTACACTTGGAGGCACGCGTAGTCACTCATTACCCTTGGAGGCACACTGAGTCACTCATTACCCTTGGAGGCACGCGGAGTCACTCCTTACCCTTGGAGGCACGCTGAGTCACATTACCCTTGGAGGCACGATGAGTCACTCATTACCCTTGAAGACATGCTGAGTCAGTCATTACCCTTGTAGGAAACATGAGACACTCATTACTCTTGGAGACACGCTGAGTCACTCATTATGCTTGGAGGCACGCGGAGTCACTCACTACACTTGGAGGCACGCCGAGTCACACATTACACTTGGAGGAAACCTGAGTCACTCATTAACCTTGGAGGCATGCTCAGTCACTCATTACCCTTCGAGGCCACTGAGTCATTCATTACCCTCGGAGGCACAGTGTGTCACTCATTACTCTTGGAGCTATGCTATGTCAATCATTACCTTTGGAGGCATGCTGACTCACTCATTACGCTTGGAGGGATGCCGAGTCACTCATTTCTCTTGGAGGGACACGGATTCCCTCATTACCCTTAGGGGCATGGTGAGTCACTCATTGTCCTTGTAGGCATGCTGAATCAGTCATTACACTTGGAGGCACGCTGAGTCACTCATTACCCTTTGAGGCACGCGGAGTCACTCCTTACCCTTGGAGGCATGCTGGGTCACTCATTACCCTTGGAGGCACGCTGAGTCACTCATTACCCTTGAAGACACTCTGAGTCAGTCATTACCCTTTGAGGAAACATGAGTCACTCATTACCCTTGGAGGCATGCTCAGTCACTCATTACCCTTGGAGGCCACTGAGTCATTCACTGCCCTCGGACGCACAGTGTGTCACTCATTACTCTTGGAGCTATGCTGTGTCAATCATTACCTTTGGAGGCACGCTGAGTCACTCATTACGCTTGGAGGGACGCGGATTCCCTCATTACGCTTAGGGGCATGGTGAGTCACTCATTGCCCTTGTAGGCACGCTGAATCAGTCATTACACTTGGAGGCACGCTGAGTCACTCATTACCCTTGGAGGGACGTAAGTCACTCATTCCCCTTGGAGGCACACTGAGTCACTCATTACCCTTGGAGGAATCCTGAGTCACTCATTACACTTGGAGGGAACCTGAGTCACTCATTATGCTTGCAGCCTCGCAGTGTCACTCATTGCCCTTGTAGGCACACTGGGTCACTCATTACCCTTGAAGGCACGCTGAGTCACTCATTACACATGGAAACACACTGAGTCACTCGTTACCCTTGGAAGGTTGGCGAGTCACTCATTACCCTTGGAGGCACACTGAGTCAGACATTACACTTGGAGGCACACTGAGTCACTCATTACACATGGAGGGACGCTGAGTCCCTCATTACCCTTGGAGGCACACTGAGTCACTCATTTCCCTTGGAGGCACAGTGAGTCAGTCATTACCCTTGGAGGCACACTGATTCAATCATTACCCTTGGAGGCACAGTGAGTCACACATTACACTTGGAGGCACACTGAGTCATTCATTACCCTTGGAGGCACACAGTCGCTCATTACACTTGGAGGCACACTGAATCATTACCCTTGGAGGCACACAGTCACTCATTACACTTGGAGGCACACTGAGTCATTACCCTTGGAGGCACAGTGAGTCACTCATTACACTTGGAGGCACACAGTCACTCATTACACTTGGAGGCACACTGATTCAATCATTACCCTTGGAGGCACAGTGAGTCACTCATTACACTTGGAGGCACACTGAGTCACTCATTACCCTTGGAGGCACACAGACACTCATTACACTTGGAGGCACACTGATGCAATCGTTACCCTTGGAGGCACAGTGAGTCACTCATTACACTTGGAGGCACACAGTCACTCATTACACTTGGAGGCACACTGATTCAATCATTACCCTTGGAGGCACGCTGAGTCACTCATTACCCTTGGAGGCATGCTGAGTCACTCATTACCCTTGGAGGCACACTCACTCATTAGCCTTGGAGGCACACAGTCGCTCATTACTCTTGGAGGAAACCTGAGTCACTCATTACCACTGGAGGCATGCTCAGTCACTCATTACCCTTGGAGGCCACTGAGTCATTCACTACACTCGGAGGCACAGTGTGTCACTCATTACTCTTGGAGCTATGCTGTTTCAATCATTACCTTTGGAGGCACGCTGAGTCACTCATTACGCTTGGAGGGACGCGGATTCCCTCATTACGCTTAGTGGCATGGTGAGTCACTCATTGCCCTTGTAGGCACGCTGAATCAGTCATTACACTTGGAGGCACGCTGAGTCACTCATTACCCTTGGAGGGACGTAAGTCACTCATTCCCCTTGGAGGCACACTGAGTCACTCATTACCCTTGGAGGAATCCTGAGTCACTCATTACACTTGGAGGGAACCTGAGTCACTCATTAACCTTGGAGGCATGCTCAGTCACTCATTACCCTTCGAGGCCACTGAGTCATTCATTACCCTCGGAGGCACAGTGTGTCACTCATTACTCTTGGAGCTATGCTATGTCAATCATTACCTTTGGAGGCACGCTGACTCACTCATTACGCTTGGAGGGATGCCGAGTCACTCATTTCTCTTGGAGGGACACGGATTCCCTCATTACCCTTAGGGGCATGGTGAGTCACTCATTGTCCTTGTAGGCATGCTGAATCAGTCATTACACTTGGAGGCACGCTGAGTCACTCATTACCCTTTGAGGCACGCGGAGTCACTCCTTACCCTTGGAGGCATGCTGGGTCACTCATTACCCTTGGAGGCACGCTGAGTCACTCATTACCCTTGAAGACACTCTGAGTCAGTCATTACCCTTTGAGGAAACATGAGTCACTCATTACCCTTGGAGGCATGCTCAGTCACTCATTACCCTTGGAGGCCACTGAGTCATTCACTACCCTCGGAGGCACAGTGTGTCACTCATTACTCTTGGAGCTATGCTGTGTCAATCATTACCTTTGGAGGCACGCTGAGTCACTCATTACGCTTGGAGGGACGCGGATTCCCTCATTACGCTTAGGGGCATGGTGAGTCACTCATTGCCCTTGTAGGCACGCTGAATCAGTCATTACACTTGGAGGCACGCTGAGTCACTCATTACCCTTGGAGGGACGTAAGTCACTCATTCCCCTTGGAGGCACACTGAGTCACTCATTACCCTTGGAGGAATCCTGAGTCACTCATTACACTTGGAGGGAACCTGAGTCACTCATTATGCTTGGAGCCTCGCAGAGTCACTCATTGCCCTTGTAGGCACACTGGGTCACTCATTACCCTTGAAGGCACGCTGAGTCACCCATTACACATGGAAACACACTGAGTCACTCGTTACCCTTGGAAGGTCGGCGAGTCACTCATTACCCTTGGAGGCACACTGAGTCAGACATTACACTTGGAGGCACACTGAGTCACTCATTACACATGGAGGGACGCTGAGTCCCTCATTACCCTTGGAGGCACACTGAGTCACTCATTTCCCTTGGAGGCACAGTGAGTCAGTCATTACCCTTGGAGGCACACTGATTCAATCATTACCCTTGGAGGCACAGTGAGTCACTCATTACACTTGGAGGCACACTGAGTCATTCATTACCCTTGGAGGCACACAGTCGCTCATTACACTTGGAGGCACACTGAATCATTACCCTTGGAGGCACACAGTCACTCATTACACTTGGAGGCACACTGAGTCATTACCCTTGGAGGCACACAGTCACTCATTACCCTTGGAGGCACACTCACCCATTACCCTTGGAGGCACACAGTCGATCATTACCCTTGGAGGCACACAGTCTCTTATTACTCTTGGAGGAAACCTGAGTCACTCATTATGCTTGGAGCCACGCAGAGTCACTCATTGCCCTTGTAGGCACACTGGGTCACTCATTACCCTTGAAGGCACGCTGAGTCACTCATTACACATGGAGACACACTGAGTCACTCGTTACCCTTGGAGGCATGATGAGTCACTCATTACCACTGGAGGCATGCTGAGTCACTCATTACCATTGGAGGCATGCTGAGTCACTCACCACACTTGGAGGCACCCTGAGTCACTCATTACACATGGAGGAACCCTGAGTCACTCTTTACGTTTGGAGGAACCCTGAGTCACTCATTACCCTTGGAGCCACGCAGAGTCACTCATTGCCCTTGTAGGCACACTGAGTCACTCATTACCCTTGAAGGCACGCTGAGTCACTCATTACACATGGAAACACATTGAGTCACTCGTTACCCTTGGAAGGTCGGCGAGTCACTCATTACCCTTGGAGGCACACTGAGTCAGACATTACCCTTGGAGGCACACTGAGTCAGACATTACACTTGGAGGCACACTGAGTCACTCATTACCCTTGGAGGCACAGTGAGTCACTCATTACACTTGGAGGCACACAGTCACTCATTACAATTGGAGGCACACTGATTCAATCATTACCCTTGGAGGCACAGTGAGTCACTCATTACACTTGGAGGCACACTGAGTCACTCATTACCCTTGGAGGCACACAGACACTCATTACACTTGGAGGCACACTGATGCAATCGTTACCCTTGGAGGCACAGTGAGTCACTCATTGCACTTGGAGGCACACAGTCACTCATTACACTTGAAGGCACACTGATTCAATCATTACCCTTGGAGGCACACTGAGTCACTCATTACAGTTGGAGGCACGCAGAGTCACTCATTACCCTTGGAGGCACTCTGAGTCACTCATTACAGTTGGAGGCACACGGTGTCACTCCTTACACTTGGAGGCATGCTGGGTCACTCATTACCCTTGGAGGCACGCAGAGTCACTCCTTACCGTTGGAGGCACGCTGAGTCACTCATTACCCTTGGAGGCATGCTGACTCAGTCACTACACTTGGAGGCACGCGGAGTCACTCATTACCCTTGGAGGCACTCTGAGTCACTCATTACAGTTGGAGGCACGCAGAGTCATTACCCTTGGAGGCACGCGGTGTCACTCCTTACCCTTGGAGGCATGCTGGGTCACTCATTACCCTTGGAGGCATGCTGAGTCACTCACTACACTTGGAGGCACGCGGAGTCACTCATTACCCTTGGAGGCACACTGAGTCACTCATTACCCTTGGAGGCACACTGGGTCACTCATTACCCTTGGAGGCATGCTGAGTCACTCACTACACTTGGAGGCACGCGTAGTCACTCATTACCCTTGGAGGCACACTGAGTCACTCATTACCCTTGGAGGCACGCGGAGTCACTCCTTACCCTTGGAGGCACGCTGAGTCACATTACCCTTGGAGGCACGATGAGTCACTCATTACCCTTGAAGACATGCTGAGTCAGTCATTACCCTTGTAGGAAACATGAGACACTCATTACTCTTGGAGACACGCTGAGTCACTCATTATGCTTGGAGGCACGCGGAGTCACTCACTACACTTGGAGGCACGCCGAGTCACACATTACACTTGGAGGAAACCTGAGTCACTCATTAACCTTGGAGGCATGCTCAGTCACTCATTACCCTTCGAGGCCACTGAGTCATTCATTACCCTCGGAGGCACAGTGTGTCACTCATTACTCTTGGAGCTATGCTATGTCAATCATTACCTTTGGAGGCATGCTGACTCACTCATTACGCTTGGAGGGATGCCGAGTCACTCATTTCTCTTGGAGGGACACGGATTCCCTCATTACCCTTAGGGGCATGGTGAGTCACTCATTGTCCTTGTAGGCATGCTGAATCAGTCATTACACTTGGAGGCACGCTGAGTCACTCATTACCCTTTGAGGCACGCGGAGTCACTCCTTACCCTTGGAGGCATGCTGGGTCACTCATTACCCTTGGAGGCACGCTGAGTCACTCATTACCCTTGAAGACACTCTGAGTCAGTCATTACCCTTTGAGGAAACATGAGTCACTCATTACCCTTGGAGGCATGCTCAGTCACTCATTACCCTTGGAGGCCACTGAGTCATTCACTGCCCTCGGACGCACAGTGTGTCACTCATTACTCTTGGAGCTATGCTGTGTCAATCATTACCTTTGGAGGCACGCTGAGTCACTCATTACGCTTGGAGGGACGCGGATTCCCTCATTACGCTTAGGGGCATGGTGAGTCACTCATTGCCCTTGTAGGCACGCTGAATCAGTCATTACACTTGGAGGCACGCTGAGTCACTCATTACCCTTGGAGGGACGTAAGTCACTCATTCCCCTTGGAGGCACACTGAGTCACTCATTACCCTTGGAGGAATCCTGAGTCACTCATTACACTTGGAGGGAACCTGAGTCACTCATTATGCTTGCAGCCTCGCAGTGTCACTCATTGCCCTTGTAGGCACACTGGGTCACTCATTACCCTTGAAGGCACGCTGAGTCACTCATTACACATGGAAACACACTGAGTCACTCGTTACCCTTGGAAGGTTGGCGAGTCACTCATTACCCTTGGAGGCACACTGAGTCAGACATTACACTTGGAGGCACACTGAGTCACTCATTACACATGGAGGGACGCTGAGTCCCTCATTACCCTTGGAGGCACACTGAGTCACTCATTTCCCTTGGAGGCACAGTGAGTCAGTCATTACCCGTGGAGGCACACTGATTCAATCATTACCCTTGGAGGCACAGTGAGTCACACATTACACTTGGAGGCACACTGAGTCATTCATTACCCTTGGAGGCACACAGTCGCTCATTACACTTGGAGGCACACTGAATCATTACCCTTGGAGGCACACAGTCACTCATTACACTTGGAGGCACACTGAGTCATTACCCTTGGAGGCACAGTGAGTCACTCATTACACTTGGAGGCACACAGTCACTCATTACACTTGGAGGCACACTGATTCAATCATTACCCTTGGAGGCACAGTGAGTCACTCATTACACTTGGAGGCACACTGAGTCACTCATTACCCTTGGAGGCACACAGACACTCATTACACTTGGAGGCACACTGATGCAATCGTTACCCTTGGAGGCACAGTGAGTCACTCATTACACTTGGAGGCACACAGTCACTCATTACACTTGGAGGCACACTGATTCAATCATTACCCTTGGAGGCACGCTGAGTCACTCATTACCCTTGGAGGCATGCTGAGTCACTCATTACCCTTGGAGGCACACTCACTCATTAGCCTTGGAGGCACACAGTCGCTCATTACTCTTGGAGGAAACCTGAGTCACTCATTACCACTGGAGGCATGCTCAGTCACTCATTACCCTTGGAGGCCACTGAGTCATTCACTACACTCGGAGGCACAGTGTGTCACTCATTACTCTTGGAGCTATGCTGTTTCAATCATTACCTTTGGAGGCACGCTGAGTCACTCATTACGCTTGGAGGGACGCGGATTCCCTCATTACGCTTAGTGGCATGGTGAGTCACTCATTGCCCTTGTAGGCACGCTGAATCAGTCATTACACTTGGAGGCACGCTGAGTCACTCATTACCCTTGGAGGGACGTAAGTCACTCATTCCCCTTGGAGGCACACTGAGTCACTCATTACCCTTGGAGGAATCCTGAGTCACTCATTACACTTGGAGGGAACCTGAGTCACTCATTAACCTTGGAGGCATGCTCAGTCACTCATTACCCTTCGAGGCCACTGAGTCATTCATTACCCTCGGAGGCACAGTGTGTCACTCATTACTCTTGGAGCTATGCTATGTCAATCATTACCTTTGGAGGCACGCTGACTCACTCATTACGCTTGGAGGGATGCCGAGTCACTCATTTCTCTTGGAGGGACACGGATTCCCTCATTACCCTTAGGGGCATGGTGAGTCACTCATTGTCCTTGTAGGCATGCTGAATCAGTCATTACACTTGGAGGCACGCTGAGTCACTCATTACCCTTTGAGGCACGCGGAGTCACTCCTTACCCTTGGAGGCATGCTGGGTCACTCATTACCCTTGGAGGCACGCTGAGTCACTCATTACCCTTGAAGACACTCTGAGTCAGTCATTACCCTTTGAGGAAACATGAGTCACTCATTACCCTTGGAGGCATGCTCAGTCACTCATTACCCTTGGAGGCCACTGAGTCATTCACTACCCTCGGAGGCACAGTGTGTCACTCATTACTCTTGGAGCTATGCTGTGTCAATCATTACCTTTGGAGGCACGCTGAGTCACTCATTACGCTTGGAGGGACGCGGATTCCCTCATTACGCTTAGGGGCATGGTGAGTCACTCATTGCCCTTGTAGGCACGCTGAATCAGTCATTACACTTGGAGGCACGCTGAGTCACTCATTACCCTTGGAGGGACGTAAGTCACTCATTCCCCTTGGAGGCACACTGAGTCACTCATTACCCTTGGAGGAATCCTGAGTCACTCATTACACTTGGAGGGAACCTGAGTCACTCATTATGCTTGGAGCCTCGCAGAGTCACTCATTGCCCTTGTAGGCACACTGGGTCACTCATTACCCTTGAAGGCACGCTGAGTCACCCATTACACATGGAAACACACTGAGTCACTCGTTACCCTTGGAAGGTCGGCGAGTCACTCATTACCCTTGGAGGCACACTGAGTCAGACATTACACTTGGAGGCACACTGAGTCACTCATTACACATGGAGGGACGCTGAGTCCCTCATTACCCTTGGAGGCACACTGAGTCACTCATTTCCCTTGGAGGCACAGTGAGTCAGTCATTACCCTTGGAGGCACACTGATTCAATCATTACCCTTGGAGGCACAGTGAGTCACTCATTACACTTGGAGGCACACTGAGTCATTCATTACCCTTGGAGGCACACAGTCGCTCATTACACTTGGAGGCACACTGAATCATTACCCTTGGAGGCACACAGTCACTCATTACACTTGGAGGCACACTGAGTCATTACCCTTGGAGGCACACAGTCACTCATTACCCTTGGAGGCACACTCACCCATTACCCTTGGAGGCACACAGTCGATCATTACCCTTGGAGGCACACAGTCTCTTATTACTCTTGGAGGAAACCTGAGTCACTCATTATGCTTGGAGCCACGCAGAGTCACTCATTGCCCTTGTAGGCACACTGGGTCACTCATTACCCTTGAAGGCACGCTGAGTCACTCATTACACATGGAGACACACTGAGTCACTCGTTACCCTTGGAGGCATGATGAGTCACTCATTACCACTGGAGGCATGCTGAGTCACTCATTACCATTGGAGGCATGCTGAGTCACTCACCACACTTGGAGGCACCCTGAGTCACTCATTACACATGGAGGAACCCTGAGTCACTCTTTACGTTTGGAGGAACCCTGAGTCACTCATTACCCTTGGAGCCACGCAGAGTCACTCATTGCCCTTGTAGGCACACTGAGTCACTCATTACCCTTGAAGGCACGCTGAGTCACTCATTACACATGGAAACACATTGAGTCACTCGTTACCCTTGGAAGGTCGGCGAGTCACTCATTACCCTTGGAGGCACACTGAGTCAGACATTACCCTTGGAGGCACACTGAGTCAGACATTACACTTGGAGGCACACTGAGTCACTCATTACCCTTGGAGGCACAGTGAGTCACTCATTACACTTGGAGGCACACAGTCACTCATTACAATTGGAGGCACACTGATTCAATCATTACCCTTGGAGGCACAGTGAGTCACTCATTACACTTGGAGGCACACTGAGTCACTCATTACCCTTGGAGGCACACAGACACTCATTACACTTGGAGGCACACTGATGCAATCGTTACCCTTGGAGGCACAGTGAGTCACTCATTGCACTTGGAGGCACACAGTCACTCATTACACTTGAAGGCACACTGATTCAATCATTACCCTTGGAGGCACACTGAGTCACTCATTACAGTTGGAGGCACGCAGAGTCACTCATTACCCTTGGAGGCACTCTGAGTCACTCATTACAGTTGGAGGCACACGGTGTCACTCCTTACACTTGGAGGCATGCTGGGTCACTCATTACCCTTGGAGGCACGCAGAGTCACTCCTTACCGTTGGAGGCACGCTGAGTCACTCATTACCCTTGGAGGCATGCTGACTCAGTCACTACACTTGGAGGCACGCGGAGTCACTCATTACCCTTGGAGGCACTCTGAGTCACTCATTACAGTTGGAGGCACGCAGAGTCATTACCCTTGGAGGCACGCGGTGTCACTCCTTACCCTTGGAGGCATGCTGGGTCACTCATTACCCTTGGAGGCATGCTGAGTCACTCACTACACTTGGAGGCACGCGGAGTCACTCATTACCCTTGGAGGCACACTGAGTCACTCATTACCCTTGGAGGCACACTGGGTCACTCATTACCCTTGGAGGCATGCTGAGTCACTCACTACACTTGGAGGCACGCGTAGTCACTCATTACCCTTGGAGGCACACTGAGTCACTCATTACCCTTGGAGGCACGCGGAGTCACTCCTTACCCTTGGAGGCACGCTGAGTCACATTACCCTTGGAGGCACGATGAGTCACTCATTACCCTTGAAGACATGCTGAGTCAGTCATTACCCTTGTAGGAAACATGAGACACTCATTACTCTTGGAGACACGCTGAGTCACTCATTATGCTTGGAGGCACGCGGAGTCACTCACTACACTTGGAGGCACGCCGAGTCACACATTACACTTGGAGGAAACCTGAGTCACTCATTAACCTTGGAGGCATGCTCAGTCACTCATTACCCTTCGAGGCCACTGAGTCATTCATTACCCTCGGAGGCACAGTGTGTCACTCATTACTCTTGGAGCTATGCTATGTCAATCATTACCTTTGGAGGCATGCTGACTCACTCATTACGCTTGGAGGGATGCCGAGTCACTCATTTCTCTTGGAGGGACACGGATTCCCTCATTACCCTTAGGGGCATGGTGAGTCACTCATTGTCCTTGTAGGCATGCTGAATCAGTCATTACACTTGGAGGCACGCTGAGTCACTCATTACCCTTTGAGGCACGCGGAGTCACTCCTTACCCTTGGAGGCATGCTGGGTCACTCATTACCCTTGGAGGCACGCTGAGTCACTCATTACCCTTGAAGACACTCTGAGTCAGTCATTACCCTTTGAGGAAACATGAGTCACTCATTACCCTTGGAGGCATGCTCAGTCACTCATTACCCTTGGAGGCCACTGAGTCATTCACTGCCCTCGGACGCACAGTGTGTCACTCATTACTCTTGGAGCTATGCTGTGTCAATCATTACCTTTGGAGGCACGCTGAGTCACTCATTACGCTTGGAGGGACGCGGATTCCCTCATTACGCTTAGGGGCATGGTGAGTCACTCATTGCCCTTGTAGGCACGCTGAATCAGTCATTACACTTGGAGGCACGCTGAGTCACTCATTACCCTTGGAGGGACGTAAGTCACTCATTCCCCTTGGAGGCACACTGAGTCACTCATTACCCTTGGAGGAATCCTGAGTCACTCATTACACTTGGAGGGAACCTGAGTCACTCATTATGCTTGCAGCCTCGCAGTGTCACTCATTGCCCTTGTAGGCACACTGGGTCACTCATTACCCTTGAAGGCACGCTGAGTCACTCATTACACATGGAAACACACTGAGTCACTCGTTACCCTTGGAAGGTTGGCGAGTCACTCATTACCCTTGGAGGCACACTGAGTCAGACATTACACTTGGAGGCACACTGAGTCACTCATTACACATGGAGGGACGCTGAGTCCCTCATTACCCTTGGAGGCACACTGAGTCACTCATTTCCCTTGGAGGCACAGTGAGTCAGTCATTACCCTTGGAGGCACACTGATTCAATCATTACCCTTGGAGGCACAGTGAGTCACACATTACACTTGGAGGCACACTGAGTCATTCATTACCCTTGGAGGCACACAGTCGCTCATTACACTTGGAGGCACACTGAATCATTACCCTTGGAGGCACACAGTCACTCATTACACTTGGAGGCACACTGAGTCATTACCCTTGGAGGCACAGTGAGTCACTCATTACACTTGGAGGCACACAGTCACTCATTACACTTGGAGGCACACTGATTCAATCATTACCCTTGGAGGCACAGTGAGTCACTCATTACACTTGGAGGCACACTGAGTCACTCATTACCCTTGGAGGCACACAGACACTCATTACACTTGGAGGCACACTGATGCAATCGTTACCCTTGGAGGCACAGTGAGTCACTCATTACACTTGGAGGCACACAGTCACTCATTACACTTGGAGGCACACTGATTCAATCATTACCCTTGGAGGCACGCTGAGTCACTCATTACCCTTGGAGGCATGCTGAGTCACTCATTACCCTTGGAGGCACACTCACTCATTAGCCTTGGAGGCACACAGTCGCTCATTACTCTTGGAGGAAACCTGAGTCACTCATTACCACTGGAGGCATGCTCAGTCACTCATTACCCTTGGAGGCCACTGAGTCATTCACTACACTCGGAGGCACAGTGTGTCACTCATTACTCTTGGAGCTATGCTGTTTCAATCATTACCTTTGGAGGCACGCTGAGTCACTCATTACGCTTGGAGGGACGCGGATTCCCTCATTACGCTTAGTGGCATGGTGAGTCACTCATTGCCCTTGTAGGCACGCTGAATCAGTCATTACACTTGGAGGCACGCTGAGTCACTCATTACCCTTGGAGGGACGTAAGTCACTCATTCCCCTTGGAGGCACACTGAGTCACTCATTACCCTTGGAGGAATCCTGAGTCACTCATTACACTTGGAGGGAACCTGAGTCACTCATTAACCTTGGAGGCATGCTCAGTCACTCATTACCCTTCGAGGCCACTGAGTCATTCATTACCCTCGGAGGCACAGTGTGTCACTCATTACTCTTGGAGCTATGCTATGTCAATCATTACCTTTGGAGGCACGCTGACTCACTCATTACGCTTGGAGGGATGCCGAGTCACTCATTTCTCTTGGAGGGACACGGATTCCCTCATTACCCTTAGGGGCATGGTGAGTCACTCATTGTCCTTGTAGGCATGCTGAATCAGTCATTACACTTGGAGGCACGCTGAGTCACTCATTACCCTTTGAGGCACGCGGAGTCACTCCTTACCCTTGGAGGCATGCTGGGTCACTCATTACCCTTGGAGGCACGCTGAGTCACTCATTACCCTTGAAGACACTCTGAGTCAGTCATTACCCTTTGAGGAAACATGAGTCACTCATTACCCTTGGAGGCATGCTCAGTCACTCATTACCCTTGGAGGCCACTGAGTCATTCACTACCCTCGGAGGCACAGTGTGTCACTCATTACTCTTGGAGCTATGCTGTGTCAATCATTACCTTTGGAGGCACGCTGAGTCACTCATTACGCTTGGAGGGACGCGGATTCCCTCATTACGCTTAGGGGCATGGTGAGTCACTCATTGCCCTTGTAGGCACGCTGAATCAGTCATTACACTTGGAGGCACGCTGAGTCACTCATTACCCTTGGAGGGACGTAAGTCACTCATTCCCCTTGGAGGCACACTGAGTCACTCATTACCCTTGGAGGAATCCTGAGTCACTCATTACACTTGGAGGGAACCTGAGTCACTCATTATGCTTGGAGCCTCGCAGAGTCACTCATTGCCCTTGTAGGCACACTGGGTCACTCATTACCCTTGAAGGCACGCTGAGTCACCCATTACACATGGAAACACACTGAGTCACTCGTTACCCTTGGAAGGTCGGCGAGTCACTCATTACCCTTGGAGGCACACTGAGTCAGACATTACACTTGGAGGCACACTGAGTCACTCATTACACATGGAGGGACGCTGAGTCCCTCATTACCCTTGGAGGCACACTGAGTCACTCATTTCCCTTGGAGGCACAGTGAGTCAGTCATTACCCTTGGAGGCACACTGATTCAATCATTACCCTTGGAGGCACAGTGAGTCACTCATTACACTTGGAGGCACACTGAGTCATTCATTACCCTTGGAGGCACACAGTCGCTCATTACACTTGGAGGCACACTGAATCATTACCCTTGGAGGCACACAGTCACTCATTACACTTGGAGGCACACTGAGTCATTACCCTTGGAGGCACACAGTCACTCATTACCCTTGGAGGCACACTCACCCATTACCCTTGGAGGCACACAGTCGATCATTACCCTTGGAGGCACACAGTCTCTTATTACTCTTGGAGGAAACCTGAGTCACTCATTATGCTTGGAGCCACGCAGAGTCACTCATTGCCCTTGTAGGCACACTGGGTCACTCATTACCCTTGAAGGCACGCTGAGTCACTCATTACACATGGAGACACACTGAGTCACTCGTTACCCTTGGAGGCATGATGAGTCACTCATTACCACTGGAGGCATGCTGAGTCACTCATTACCATTGGAGGCATGCTGAGTCACTCACCACACTTGGAGGCACCCTGAGTCACTCATTACACATGGAGGAACCCTGAGTCACTCTTTACGTTTGGAGGAACCCTGAGTCACTCATTACCCTTGGAGCCACGCAGAGTCACTCATTGCCCTTGTAGGCACACTGAGTCACTCATTACCCTTGAAGGCACGCTGAGTCACTCATTACACATGGAAACACATTGAGTCACTCGTTACCCTTGGAAGGTCGGCGAGTCACTCATTACCCTTGGAGGCACACTGAGTCAGACATTACCCTTGGAGGCACACTGAGTCAGACATTACACTTGGAGGCACACTGAGTCACTCATTACCCTTGGAGGCACAGTGAGTCACTCATTACACTTGGAGGCACACAGTCACTCATTACAATTGGAGGCACACTGATTCAATCATTACCCTTGGAGGCACAGTGAGTCACTCATTACACTTGGAGGCACACTGAGTCACTCATTACCCTTGGAGGCACACAGACACTCATTACACTTGGAGGCACACTGATGCAATCGTTACCCTTGGAGGCACAGTGAGTCACTCATTGCACTTGGAGGCACACAGTCACTCATTACACTTGAAGGCACACTGATTCAATCATTACCCTTGGAGGCACACTGAGTCACTCATTACCCTTGGAGGCATGCTGAGTCACTCATTACCCTTGGAGGCACACTCACTCATTAGCCTTGGAGGCACACAGTCGCTCATTACTCTTGGAGGAAACCTGAGTCACTCATTACCACTGGAGGCATGCTGAGTCACTCATTACCATTGGAGGCATGCTGAGTCACTCACCACACTTGGAGGCACCCTGAGTCACTCATTACACATGGAGGAACCCTGAGTCACTCTTTACGTTTGGAGGAACCCTGGGTCACTCATTACCCTTGGAGACACGCTGAGTCACTCATTGCCCTTGAAGACACGCTGAGTCAGTCATTACCCTTGGAGGCATGCTGAGTCACTCACTACACTTGGAGGCACGTGGAGTCACTCATTACTCTTGGAGGCACACTGAGTCACTCGTTACCCTTGGAGGCATGCTCAGTCACTCATTACCCTTCGAGGCCACTAAGTCATTCATTACCCTCGGAGGCACAGTGTGTCACTCATTACTCTTGGAGGTATGCTGTGTCAATCATTACCTTTGGAGGCACGCTGAGTCACTCATTACGCTTGGAGGGACGCGGATTCCCTCATTACGCTTAGGGGCATGGTGAGTCACTCATTGCCCTTGTAGGCACGCTGAATCAGTCATTACACTTGGAGGCACGCTGAGTCACTCATTACCCTTGGAGGGACGTAAGTCACTCATTCCCCTTGGAGGCACACTGAGTCACTCATTACCCTTGGAGGAATCCTGAGTCACTCATTACACTTGGAGGGAACCTGAGTCACTCATTATGCTTGGAGCCTCGCAGAGTCACTCATTGCCCTTGTAGGCACACTGGGTCACTCATTACCCTTGAAGGCACGCTGAGTCACTCATTACACATGGAAACACACTGAGTCACTCGTTACCCTTGGAAGGTCGGCGAGTCACTCATTACCCTTGGAGGCACACTGAGTCAGACATTACACTTGGAGGCACACTGAGTCACTCATTACACATGGAGGGACGCTGAGTCCCTCATTACCCTTGGAGGCACACTGAGTCACTCATTTCCCTTGGAGGCACAGTGAGTCAGTCATTACCCTTGGAGGCACACTGATTCAATCATTACCCTTGGAGGCACAGTGAGTCACTCATTACACTTGGAGGCACACTGAGTCATTCATTACCCTTGGAGGCACACAGTCGCTCATTACACTTGGAGGCACACTGAATCATTACCCTTGGAGGCACACAGTCGCTCATTACACTTGGAGGCACACTGAGTCATTACCCTTGGAGGCACACAGTCACTCATTACCCTTGGAGGCACACTCACCCATTACCCTTGGAGGCACACAGTCGATCATTACCCTTGGAGGCACACAGTCTCTTATTACTCTTGGAGGAAACCTGAGTCACTCATTATGCTTGGAGCCACGCAGAGTCACTCATTGCCCTTGTAGGCACACTGGGTCACTCATTACCCTTGAAGGCACGCTGAGTCACTCATTACACATGGAGACACACTGAGTCACTCGTTACCCTTGGAGGCATGATGAGTCACTCATTACCACTGGAGGCATGCTGAGTCACTCATTACCATTGGAGGCATGCTGAGTCACTCACCACACTTGGAGGCACCCTGAGTCACTCATTACACATGGAGGAACCCTGAGTCACTCTTTACGTTTGGAGGAACCCTGAGTCACTCATTACCCTTGGAGCCACGCAGAGTCACTCATTGCCCTTGTAGGCACACTGAGTCACTCATTACCCTTGAAGGCACGCTGAGTCACTCATTACACATGGAAACACATTGAGTCACTCGTTACCCTTGGAAGGTCGGCGAGTCACTCATTACCCTTGGAGGCACACTGAGTCAGACATTACCCTTGGAGGCACACTGAGTCAGACATTACACTTGGAGGCACACTGAGTCACTCATTACCCTTGGAGGCACAGTGAGTCACTCATTACACTTGGAGGCACACAGTCACTCATTACAATTGGAGGCACACTGATTCAATCATTACCCTTGGAGGCACAGTGAGTCACTCATTACACTTGGAGGCACACTGAGTCACTCATTACCCTTGGAGGCACACAGACACTCATTACACTTGGAGGCACACTGATGCAATCTTACCCTTGGAGGCACAGTGAGTCACTCATTGCACTTGGAGGCACACAGTCACTCATTACACTTGAAGGCACACTGATTCAATCATTACCCTTGGAGGCACACTGAGTCACTCATTACCCTTGGAGGCATGCTGAGTCACTCATTACCCTTGGAGGCACACTCACTCATTAGCCTTGGAGGCACACAGTCGCTCATTACTCTTGGAGGAAACCTGAGTCACTCATTACCACTGGAGGCATGCTGAGTCACTCATTACCATTGGAGGCATGCTGAGTCACTCACCACACTTGGAGGCACCCTGAGTCACTCATTACACATGGAGGAACCCTGAGTCACTCTTTACGTTTGGAGGAACCCTGAGTCACTCATTACCCTTGGAGACACGCTGAGTCACTCATTGCCCTTGAAGACACGCTGAGTCAGTCATTACCCTTGGAGGAATGCTGAGTCACTCACTACACTTGGAGGCACGTGGAGTCACTCATTACTCTTGGAGGCACACTGAGTCACTCGTTACCCTTGGAGGCATGCTCAGTCACTCATTACCCTTCGAGGCCACTAAGTCATTCATTACCCTCGGAGGCACAGTGTGTCACTCATTACTCTTGGAGGTATGCTGTGTCAATCATTACCTTTGGAGGCACGCTGAGTCACTCATTACGCTTGGAGGGACGCCGAGTCACTCATTTCTCTTGGAGGGACGCGGATTCCCTCATTACCCTTAGGGGCATGGTGAGTCACTCATTGCCCTTGTAGGCACGCTGAATCAGTCATTACACTTGGAGGCACGCTGAGTCACTCATTACCCTTGGAGGCACGCGGAGTCATTACCCTTGGAGGCACACAGTCGCTCATTACACTTGGAGGCACACTGAGTCATTACCCTTGGAGGCACACAGTCGCTCATTAATCTTGGAGGAAACCTGAGTCACTCATTATGCTTGGAGCCACGCAGAGTCACTCATTGCCCTTGTAGGCACACTGGGTCACTCATTACCCTTGAAGGCACGCTGAGTCACTCATTACACATGGAGACACGCTGAGTCACTCATTACCACTGGAGGCATGCTGAGTCACTCATTACCATTGAAGGCATGCTGAGTCACTCACCACACTTGGAGGCACCCTGAGTCACTCATTACACATGGAGGAACCCTGAGTCACTCTTTACGTTTGGAGGAACCCTGAGTCACTCATTACCCTTGGAGACACACTGAGTCACTCATTGCCCTTGTAGGCACTCTGGGTCACTCATTACCGTTGAAGACATGCTGAGTCAGTCATTACCCTTGGAGCAAACCTGTCACTCATTACACTTGGAGGAAACCTGAGTCACTCATTATGCTTAGAGCCACGCAGAGTCACTCATTGCCCTTGTAGGCACACTGAGTCACTCATTACCCTTGAAGGCACGCTGAGTCACTCATTACACATGGAAACACACTGAGTCACTCGTTACCCTTGGAAGGTCGGCGAGTCACTCATTACCCTTGGAGGCACACTGAGTCAGACATTACACTTGGAGGCACACAGTCACTCATTACACTTGGAGGCACACTGAGTCACTCATTACCCTTGGAGGCACAGTGAGTCACTCATTACACTTGGAGGCACACTGATTCAATCATTACCCTTGGAGGCACAGTGAGTCACTCATTACACTTGGAGGCACACTGAGTCACTCATTACCCTTGGAGGCACACAGACACTCATTACACTTGGAGGCACACTGATGCAATCATTACCCTTGGAGGCACACAGTCGCTCATTACTCTTGGAGGAAACCTGAGTCACTCATTACCACTGGAGGCATGCTGAGTCACTCATTACCATTGGAGGCATGCTGAGTCACTCACCACACTTGGAGGCACCCTGAGTCACTCATTACACATGGAGGAACCCTGAGTCACTCTTTACGTTTGGAGGAACCCTGAGTCACTCATTACCCTTGGAGACACGCTGAGTCACTCATTGCCCTTGTAGGCACTCTGGGTCACTCATTAACCTTGAAGACACGCTGAGTCAGTCATTACCCTTGGAGGCTTGCTGAGTCACTCATTGCCCTTGTAGGCACGCTGAGTCACTCATTACACATGGAGACACGCTGAGTCACTCATTACCACTGGAGGCATGCTGAGTCACTCATTACCATTGGAGGCATGCTGAGTCACTCACCACACTTGGAGGCACCCTGAGTCACTCATTACACATGGAGGAACCCTGAGTCACTCTTTACGTTTGGAGGAACCCTGAGTCACTCATTACCCTTGGAGACACACTGAGTCACTCATTGCCCTTGTAGGCACTCTGGGTCACTCATTACCCTTGAAGACATGCTGAGTCAGTCATTACCCTTGGAGCAAACCTGTCACTCATTACACTTGGAGGAAACCTGAGTCACTCATTATGCTTAGAGCCACGCAGAGTCACTCATTGCCCTTGTAGGCACACTGAGTCACTCATTACCCTTGAAGGCACGCTGAGTCACTCATTACACATGGAAACACACTGAGTCACTCGTTACCCTTGGAAGGTCGGCGAGTCACTCATTACCCTTGGAGGCACACTGAGTCAGACATTACACTTGCAGGCACACAGTCACTCATTACACTTGGAGGCACACTGAGTCACTCATTACCCTTGGAGGCACAGTGAGTCACTCATTACACTTGGAGGCACACTGATTCAATCATTACCCTTGGAGGCACAGTGAGTCACTCATTACACTTGGAGGCACACTGAGTCACTCATTACCCTTGGAGGCACACAGACACTCATTACACTCTAGGCACACTGATGCAATCGTTACCCTTGGAGGCACAGTGAGTCACTCATTACACTTGGAGGCACACAGTCACTCATTACACTTGGAGGCACACTGATTCAATCATTACCCTTGGAGGCACGCTGAGTCACTCATTACCCTTGGAGGCATGCTGAGTCACTCATTACCCTTGGAGGCACACTCACTCATTAGCCTTGGAGGCACACAGTCGCTCATTACTCTTCGAGGAAACCTGAGTCACTCATTACCACTGGAGGCATGCTGAGTCACTCATTACCATTGGAGGCATGCTGAGTCACTCACCACACTTGGAGGCACCCTGAGTCACTCATTACACATGGAGGAACCCTGAGTCACTCTTTACGTTTGGAGGAACCCTGTGTCACTCATTACCCTTGGAGACACGCTGAGTCACTCATTGTCCTTGTAGGCACTCTGGGTCACTCATTAACCTTGAAGACACGCTGAGTCAGTCATTACCCTTGGAGGCTTGCTGAGTCACTCATTGCCCTTGTAGGCACGCTGAATCAGTCATTACACTTGGAGGCACGCAGTCACTCATTAAGCTTGGAGGCACGCGGAGTCACTCACTACACTTGGAAACACGCCGAGTCACACATTACACTTGGAGGAAACCTGAGTCACTCATTACACTTGGAGACACGCTGAGTCACTCATTATCCTTGGAGGCATGCTCAGTCACTCATTACCCTTGGAAGCCACTGAGTCATTCATTACCCTCGGAGGCACAGTGTGTCACTCATTACTCTTGGAGGTATGCTGTGTCTATCATTACCTTTGGAGGCACGCTGAGTCACTCATTACGCTTGGAGGGACGCCGAGTCACTCATTTCTCTTGGAGGGACACGGATTCCCTCATTACCCTTAGGGGCATGGTGAGTCACTCATTGCCCTTGTAGGAACCCTGAAACAGTCATTACACTTGGAGGCACGCTGAGTCACTCATTACCCTTGGAGGGACGTAAGTCACTCATTCCCCTTGGAGGCACACTGAGTCACTCATTACCCTTGGAGGAATTCTGAGTCACTCATTACACTTGGAGGAAACCTGAGTCACTCATTATGCTTGGAGCCACGCAGAGTCACTCATTGCCCTTGTAGGCACACTGGGTCACTCATTACCCTTGAAGGCACGCTGAGTCACTCATTACACATGGAGGCACAGTGAGTCACTCATTACACTTGGAGGCACACTGATTCAATCATTACCCTTGGAGGCACAGTGAGTCACTCATTACACTTGGAGGCACACTGAGTCATTCATTACCCTTGGAGGCACACAGTCGCTCATTACCCTTGGAGGCACACTGAGTCACTCATTTCCCTTGGAGGCACAATGAGTCAGTCATTACCCTTGGAGGCACACTGATTCAATCATTACCCTTGGAGGCACAGTGAGTCACTCATTACACTTGGAGGCACACTGAGTCATTCATTACCCTTGGAGGCACACAGTCGCTCATTACACTTGGAGGCACACTGAATCATTACCCTTGGAGGCACACAGTCGCTCATTACACTTGGAGGCACACTGAGTCATTACCCTTGGAGGCACACAGTCACTCATTACCCTTGGGGGCACACTCACCCATTACCCTTGGAGGCACACAGTCGATCATTACCCTTGGAGGCACACAGTCTCTCATTACTCTTGGAGGAAACCTGAGTCACTCATTATGCTTGGAGCCACGCAGAGTCACTCATTGCCCTTGTAGGCACATTGGGTCACTCATTACCCTTGAAGGCACGCTGAGTCACTCATTACACATCGAGACACACTGAGTCACTCGTTACCCTTGGAGGCATGATGAGTCACTCATTACCACTGGAGGCATGCTGAGTCACTCATTACCATTGGAGGCATGCTGAGTCACTCACCACACTTGGAGGCACCCTGAGTCACTCATTACACATGGAGGAACCCTGAGTCACTCTTTACGTTTGGAGGAACCCTGAGTCACTCATTACCCTTGGAGCCACGCAGAGTCACTCATTGCCCTTGGAGGGACGTAAGTCACTCATTCCCCTTGGAGGCACACTGAGTCACTCATTACCCTTGGAGGAATTCTGAGTCACTCATTACACTTGGAGGAAACCTGAGTCACTCATTATGCTTGGAGCCACGCAGAGTCACTCATTGCCCTTGTAGGCACACTGGGTCACTCATTACCCTTGAAGGCACGCTGAGTCACTCATTACACATGGAGGCACAGTGAGTCACTCATTACACTTGGAGGCACACTGATTCAATCATTACCCTTGGAGGCACAGTGAGTCACTCATTACACTTGGAGGCACACTGAGTCATTCATTACCCTTGGAGGCACACAGTCGCTCATTACCCTTGGAGGCACACTTAGTCATTACCCTTGGAGGCACACTGATTCAATCATTACCCTTGGAGGCACAGTGAGTCACTCATTTCCCTTGGAGGCACACAGTCACTCATTACCCTTGGGGGCACACTCACTCAATACCCTTGGAGGCACACAGTCGCTCATTACACTTGGAGGAAACCTGAGTCACTCATTATGCTTGGAGCCACGCAGAGTCACTCATTGCCCTTGTAGGCACACTGGGTCACTCATTACCCTTGAAGGCACGCTGAGTCACTCATTACACATGGAGACACACTGAGTCACTCGTTACCCTTGGAGGCACGCTGAGTAACTCATTAAACTTGGAGGCACGCTGAGTTACTCATTACCACTGGAGGCATGCTGAGTCACTCATTGCCCTTGGAGGCATGCTGAGTCACTCACCACACTTGGAGGCACCATGAGTCACTCATTACACATGGAGGAACCCTGAGTCACTCATTACCCTTGGAGACACACTGAGTCACTCATTGCTCTTGTAGGCACTCTGGGTCACTCATTACCCTTGAAGACACGCTGAGTCAGTCATTACCCTTGGAGCAAACCTGAGTCACTCATTACACTTGGAGGAAACCTGAGTCACTCATTATGCTTGGACCCACGCAGAGTCACTCATTACCCTTGTAGGCACACTGAGTCACTCATTACCCTTGAAGGCACGCTGAGTCACTCATTACACATGGAAACACACTGAGTCACTCGTTACCCTTGGAAGGTCGGCGAGTCACACATTACCCTTGGAGGCACACTGAGTCAGACATTACCCTTGGAGGCACACTGAGTCAGACATTACACTTGGAGGCACACTGAGTCACTCATTACACATGGAGGGACGCTGAGTCCCTCATTACCCTTGGAGGCACACTGAGTCACTCATTTCCCTTGGAGGTACACTGAGTCACTCATTTCCCTTGGAGGCACAGTGAGTCACTCATTACCCTTGGAGGCACACTGATTCAATCATTACCCTTGGAGGCACAGTGAGTCACTCATTACACTTGGAGGTACACTGAGTCATTCATTACCCTTGGAGGCACACAGTCGCTCATTACACTTGGAGGCACACTGAGTCATTACCCTTGGAGGCAGACTGATTCAATCATTACCCTTGGAGGCACAGTGAGTCACTCATTACCCTTGGAGGCACACAGTCACTCATTACCCTTGGAGGCACACTCACTCATTACCCTTGGAGGCACACAGTCGCTCTTTACACTTGGAGGAAACCTGAGTCACTCATTATGCTTGGAGCCATGCAGAGTCACTCATTACCCTTGAAGGCACGCTGAGTCACTCATTAAACTTGGAGGCATGCTGAGTCACTCATTACCGCTGGAGGCATGCTGAGTCACTCATTACCATTGGAGGCATGCTGAGTCACTCACCACACTTGGAGGCACCCTGAGTCACTCATTACACATGGAGGAACCCTGAGTCACTCTTTACGTTTGGAGGAACCCTGAGTCACTCATTACCCTTGGAGACACGCTGAGTCACTCATTGCCCTTGTAGGCACTCTGGGTCACTCATTACCCTTGGAGGCACGCTGAGTCACTCATTACCCTTGGAGGCATGCTCAATCACTCATTACCCTTCGAGGCCACTGAGACATTCATTACCCTCTGAGGCACAGTGTGTCACTCATTACTCTTGGAGGTATGCTGTGTCAATCATTACCTTTGGAGGCACGCTGAGTCACTCATTACGCTTGGAGGGACGCCGAGTCACTCATTTCTCTTGGAGGGACGCCGAGTCACTCATTACCCTAAGGGGCATGGTGAGTCACTCATTGCCCTTGTAGGCACGCTGAATCAGTCATTACACTTGGAGGCACGCTGAGTCACTCATTACCCTTGGAGGCACGTGGAGTCACTTCTTACCCTTGGAGGCATGCAGGGTCACTCCTTACCCTTGGAGGCATGCTGGGTCACTCATTACCCTTGGAGCAAACCTGAGTCACTCATTACCCTTGGAGACACGCTGAGTCACTCATTATGCTTGGAGGCATGCGGAGTCACTCACTACACTTGGAGACACGCCGAGTCACACATTACACTTGGAGGAAACCTGAGTCACTCATTACACTTGGAGACACGCTGAGTCACTCATTACCCCTGGAGGCATGCTCAGTCACTCATTACCCTTGGAGGCCACTGAGTCATTCATTACCCTCGGAGGCACAGTGTGTTACTCATTACTCTTGGAGGTATGCTGTGTCAATCATTACCTTTGGAGGCACGCTGAGTCACTCATTACGCTTGGAGGGACGCCGAGTCACTCATTTCTCTTGGAGGGACGCGGATTCCCTCATTACCCTTAGGAGCATGGTGAGTCACTCATTGCCCTTTTAGGCACCCTGAATCAGTCATTACACTTGGAGGCACGCTGAGTCACTCATTACCCTTGGAGGGACGTAAGTCACTCATACCCCTTGGAGGCACACTGAGTCACTCATTACCCTTGGAGGAATCCTGAGTCACTCATTACACTTGGAGGAAACCTGAGTCACTCATTATGCTTGGAGCCACGCAGAGTCACTCATTGCCCTTGTAGGCACACTGGGTCACTCATTACCCTTGAAGGCACACTGAGTCACTCATTACACATGGAAACACACTGAGTCACTCGTTACCCTTGGAAGGTCGGCGAGTCACTCATTACCCTTGGAGGCACACTGAGTCAGACATTACACTTGGAGGCACACTGAGTCACTCATTACACATGGAGGGATGCTGAGTCCCTCATTACACTTGGAGGCATGCTGAGTCACTCATTACCATTGGAGGCATGCTGAGTCACTCATTACCATTGGAGGCATGCTGAGTCACTCACCACACTTGGAGGCACCCTGAGTCACTCATTACACATGGAGGAACCCTGAGTCACTCTTTACGTTTGGCGGAACCATGAGTCACTCATTACCCTTGGAGACACACTGAGTCACTCATTGCCCTTGGAGCAAACCTGAGTCACTTATTATGCTTGGAGGCACGCTGAGTCACTCATTATGCTTGGAGGCACGCGGAGTCACTCATTATGCTTGGAGGCACGAGGAGTCACTCACTACACTTGGAGACACGCTGAGTCACACATTACACTTGGAGGAAACCTGAGTCACTCATTACCCTTGGAGGCATGCTCAGTCACTCATTACCCTTCGAGGCCACTGAGTCATTCATTACCCTCGGAGGCACAGTGTGTCACTCATTACTCTTGGAGGTATGCTGTGTCAATCATTACCTTTGGAGGCACGCTGAGTCACTCATTACGCTTGGAGGGTCGCCGAGTCACTCATTTTTCTTGGAGGGACGCGGATTCCCTCATTACCCTTAGGGGCATGGTGAGTCACTCATTGCCCTTGTAGGCACGCTGAATCAGTCATTACACTTGGAGGCACGCTGAGTCACTCATTACCCTTGGAGGCACGCGGAGTCACTCCTTACCCTTGGGGGCACGCTGGGTCACTCCTTACCCTTGGAGGCACGCGGAGTCACTCCTTACCCTTGGAGGCACGCGGAGTCACTCCTTACCCTTGGAGGCATGCTGGGTCACACCTTACCCTTGAAGACACGCGGAGTCACTCCTTACCCTTGGAGGCATGCTGGGTCACACCTTACCCTTGAAGACACGTTGAATCAGTCATTACCCTTGGAGGAAACATGAGTCACTCATTACCCTTGGAGACACGCTGAGTCACTCATTATGCTTGGAGGCACGCGTAGTCACTCACTACACTTGGAGACACGCTGAGTCACACATTACACTTGGAGGAAACCTGAGTCACTCATTACCCTTGGAGGCATGCTCAGTCACTCATTACCCTTGGAGGCCACTGAGTCATTCATTACCCTCGGAGGCACAGTGTGTCACTCATTACTCTTGGAGGTATGCTGTGTCACTCGTTACCCTTGGAGGCACACTGAGTCAGACATTACACTTGGAGGCACACTGAGTCACTCATTACACATGGAGGGACGCTGAGTCCCTCATTACCCTTGGAGGCACACTGAGTCACTCATTTCCCTTGGAGGCACAGTGAGTCACTCATTACACTTGGAGGCACACTGATTCAATCATTACCCTTGGAGGCACACTGATTCAATCATTACCCTTGGAGGCACAGTGAGTCACTCATTACACTTGGAGGCACACTGAGTCATTCATTACCCTTGGAGGCACACAGTCGCTCATTACCCTTGGAGACACACTCACTCATTACCCTTGGAGGCACACAGTCGCTCATTACACTTGGAGGAAACCTGAGTCACTCATTATGCTTGGAGCCACGCAGAGTCACTCATTGCCCTTGTAGGCACATTGGTTCACTCATTACCCTTGGAGGCATGCTGAGACACTCATTACCACTGGAGGCATGCTGAGTCACTCACCACACTTGGAGGCACCCTGAGTCACTCATTACACATGGAGGAACCCTAAGTCACTCTTTACGTTTGGAGGAACCCTGAGTCACTCATTACCCTTGGAGACACGCTGAGTCATTCATTGCCCTTGTAGGCACTCTGGGTCACTCATTACCCTTGAAGACACGCTGAGTCAGTCATTACCCTTGGAGACACGCTGAGCCAGTCATTACCCTTGGAGCAAACCTGAGTCACTCATTACCCTTGGAGGCAAGCTGAGTCACTCATTAACCTTGAAGGTATGCTGTGTCAATCATTACCTTTGGACGCACGCTGAGTCACTCATTATGCTTGGAGGGATGCCGAGTCACTCATTTCTCTTGGAGGGACGCGGATTCCCTCATTACCCTTAGGGGCATGGTGAGTCACTCATTGCCCTTGTAGGCACACTGGGTCACTCATTAACCTTGAAGGCACGCTGAGTCAGTCATTACCCTTGGAGGGATGCTAAGTCACTCATTACCCTTGGAGGCCCACTGAGTCACTCATTACCCTTGGAGGAATCCAGAGTCACTCATTACACTTGGAGGCATGCTGAGTCACTCACTAACTTGGAGGCACGCAGAGTCACTCATTACCCTTGGAGGCACGCGGAGTCACTCATTACCCTTGGAGGCACGCCGAGTTACTCATTACCCTTCGAGGCACTCTGAGTCACTCATTACCCTTGGAGACACGCTGAGTCACTCATTGCCCTTGTAGGCACTCTGGGTCACTCATTACCCTTGAAGACACGCTGAGCCAGTCATTACCCTTGGAGCAAACCTGAGTCACTCATTATGCTTGGAGGCACGAGGAGTCACTCACTACACTTGGAGACACGCCGAGTCACACATTACACTTGGAGGAAACCTGAGTCACTCATTACACATGGAGACACGCTGAGTCACTCATTACCCTTGGAGGCCACTGAGTCACTCATTACCCTTGGAGGCATGCTACGTCACTCATTACCCTTCGAGGCCACTGAGTCATTCATTACCCTCAGAGGCACAGTGTGTCACTCATTACTCTTGGAGGTATGCTGTGTCAATCATTACCTTTGGACGCACGCTGAGTCACTCATTACGCTTGGAGTGATGCCGAGTCACTCATTTCTCTTGGAGGGACGCGGATTCCCTCATTACCCTTAGGGGCATGGTGAGTCACTCATTGCCCTTGTAGGCTCACTGGGTCACTCATTACCCTTGAAGGCACGCTGAGTCAGTCATCACACTTGGAGGCACGCTAAGTCACTCATTACCCTTGGAGGAATCCTGAGTCACTCATTACACTTGGAGGCATGCTGAGTCAGTCACTACACTTGGAGGCACGCAGAGTCACTCATTACCCTTGGAGGCACGCGGAGTCACTCCTTACCCTTGGAGGCATGCTGGGTCACTCATTACCCTTGGAGGCATGCTGAGTCACTCATTACCCTTCGAGGCACTCTGAGTCACTCATTACAGTTGGAGGCACGCAGAGTCACTCATTACCCTTGGAGGCACGCGGAGTCACTCCTTACCCTTGGAGGCACGCCGAGTCAGTCATTACCCTTGGAGGCACGCCGAGTCACTCACTACCCTTCGAGGCACTCTGAGTCACTCATTACAGTTGGAGGCACGCAGAGTCACTCATTACCCTTGGAGGCACGCGGAGTCACTCCTTACCCTTGGAGTCACTCTGAGTCACTCATTACACTTGGAGGCATGCTGAGTCAGTCACTACACTTGGAGGCACGCAGAGTCACTCATTACAGTTGGAGGCACGCAGAGTCACTCATTACCCTTGGAGGCACGCGGAGTCACTCATTACCCTTGGAGGCACTCTGAGTCACTCATTACACTTGGAGGCACGCCGAGTCACTCATTACCCTTCGAGGCACTCTGAGTCACTCATTACAGTTGGAGGCACGCAGAGTCACTCATTACCCTTGGAGGCACGCGGAGTCACTCCTTACCCTTGGAGGCATGCTGGGTCACTCATTACCCTTGGAGGCACGCTGAATCACTCATTATGCTTGGAGGCACGCGGAGTCACTCATTACCCTTGGAGGCACGCCGAGTCAGTCATTACCCTTGGAGGCACGCCGAGTCACTCATTACCCTTCGAGGCACTCTGAGTCACTCATTACAGTTGGAGGCACGCAGAGTCACTCATTACCCTTGGAGGCACGCGGAGTCACTCCTTACCCTTGGAGGCACTCTGAGTCACTCATTACCCTTGGAGGCATGCTGAGTTACTCACTACACTTGGAGGCACGCGGAGTCACTCCTTACCCTTGGAGGCACTCTGAGTCACATTACTCTTGGAGGCACGCTGTCACTCATTACCCTTGGAGGCACGCTGAGTCACTCATTATGCTTGGAGGCACGCGGAGTCACTCACTACACTTGGAGACACGCTGAGTCACACATTACACTTGGAGGAAACCTGAGTCACTCATTACACATGGAGACACACTGAGTCACTCATTACCCTTGGAGGCATGCTGGGTCACTCATTACCCTTGGAGGCACGCAGAGTCACTCCTTACCGTTGGAGGCACGCTGAGTCACTCATTACCCTTGGAGGCATGCTGAGTCACTCACTACACTTGGAGGCACGCGGAGTCACTCCTTACCCTTGGAGGCACGCTGAGTCACATTACCCTTGGAGGCACGCTGAGTCACTCATTATCCTTGGAGGCACGCTGAGTCACTCATTATGCTTGGAGGCACGTTGAGTCACTCATTGCCCTCGGAGCAAACCTGAGTTACTCATTATGCTTGGAGACATGCTGAGTCACTCATTATGCTTGGAGGCACGCGGAGTCACTCATTACCCTTGGAGGCACGCCGAGTCACTCATTACCCTTGGAGGACACTGAGTCACTCTCTAGACTTGGAGGCACGCCAAGTCACTCATTACCCTTGGAGGCACACTGAGTTACTCTTTACCCTTGGAGGACACTGAATCACTCTCTAGACTTGGAGGCACGCTGAGTCATTCATTATGCTTGGAGGAGCACTGAGTCTGCTTCTTAAACTGCTGGAGTCCCAGTGCTAGAACGTACCATCTGGTGGACTGGAGGTTGCCCACATTTAGATCCAATGAGGGTGAAGCCATGACAATCGATGCAAGTATTGTGGCAGCTGCTTTGTTACAAGCCTGGAATGTCAAAGGCACTTTGAGAACTTTGCACCCATTTCAGATCTTTGGTGCAATTGTATTAGAAAACCAAATATCGTAATCCTGCATGATTGATGACAGTTCAATTATAGTTGAAAACTTCAAGCATAATTCAAAATGTTGTTAATTCTCCACGTGGGTTCATTTATCTAATTATTTTTATCAATCATGCTTGCTAATGGTAGCATATGTACCTTCAGCTAGACAAGAAATCACTTTGATATACATAGAGTAGACTGAAAAATCTCAGCAAGTCTTTCATTATCAGCAAGAGAGAGAAGGTGTTGTTATCATATTTAAAATTTACCCCTTGTTTCTGTCTCAGCATTCACAACCAGGAGTTCACCGTGAGCCTGCTGTTGTGACATTACCAGCCTCAGTGAGGTGGTCTTTTATAACCCACGGCTCAGATGGATTCGTTCCAATCCTGATGAAGGGACTCAGCCCAAAACATCAACCGTTTATTCATTTCCACGTACGATGCCTGACCTGGTGAGTTTCTCCAGAATTTGTGTAGTAATGGGAGTGATAATTTCCTGCTTAACTCTGCTTCAAACCCACTCAAGCCACCTTTGATGGACCTTGTGAACTGGGTGCAGGATGGTGGCTGTAAGACCACTGGTTTATCATCACTAGGGAAAAGGAAAATTGAACTGTGCTGCAAGATTCAAAGGTTTGTATGTACTACAGCTGCAGAGAACAAGACTGACTGTATGAGTCCTAAAGTTCTGCTTCACTTGCTGCTGCTACTAGTGGGAGTGAAGTGGATGAAAACTGGGAGACCATATAAGGTAAAATGGGCCGTTTGACGGTCACTGTGTGCTCAGCAGGCCAAAAGGCCTCTTTCCATTATTCTATAATGGCAGTTTAGGTTGCAGAGCGACTATTGACAAAGTCACTGCCACCAGCATTACCTAATGGACTGCCCATTGTGTGCAGAAGTTTGAGATAATTATTGCTCAACACTATTTACATGATAAGTGGCATTGTAGATCATTGTAACACCATTAATGGAAATCACATGAAGAACTTTAATTGTGAGGTACAGGGAACAAAGCATTTGGGTTTCCCTATGTAATGAAGTGCTGAAACGCTGATGGTTTCATTGGGCTGTTTGCTAGTGATATAGTGCATGTTCTCTGCATGTAGCAGAGCGGATAGGATCTTTGCAGCCAGCTCCTAAAGGGCTATACCACATTAGCAGCAAACTTCTTGCAGCTGCAAGGAAGTGTCGCAATAGGATGAATAGATGCTGCAAATAAGAAATGGACTTGTTATGAATGTGAAGCAACTCTGAGGGGCCGAAGGGTACAAAGTCGCCCCCTCCTTTTTGAGAATCGCAAGATCGCTATTAATTCGGGTCTGGGACCCAGGAAATGAGAGAGAGACATCCAGAATCCACAAGGTTTGGAATGTGTCCTGGCCTCAGCGAAACAAAGCCACTAATAACGGCCATTGTCTCTTGGAGACGGAATTGTGTATTGAGTACTGTACTATTCATTGAAGCCCCTCAGGGGACAACCAGAGTGGGCTGGTTGAGGGATTGCATCATCCCAACCTGATTGACATCTGAGACCCCGTGAGTAAGGATAAAAGAGGGTCTGGGGAACAACCCCTTTAGACACACCAGGAGAAACGCTAGAAATCCTGTGACAGCGTTTAATAGCGACAGCCGGTGGGGGCTCGTGTGCGTCCTTCCCTTGCCTGGGATTGGCGGGCTCACCACGGAAGAACGGCTTTAGCTAAAGGAGAGGCCACAAGTGAAAGGCCACGACAACGAGACTCTGACGGATCGAAATCATAAAAGGAAAGCCGGCAAGTTTTTCTCCCAAAACTCTCTCTCTCTCCAACCATTGCAAACCCAGCGGTCCCCAAAGGCTGCAGCCTGCATGAACTGAGTGAACTTTATATTTCCATCGGACAATACATTATCCCCTAGACAACGATAGAGCTTATTTCTTATTGATTATTATTATACCCGCTTTTTTAGAGTTAGTATTGACGACGTATATTATCTATATATTTGCATTGATATTATTTTTGTGTATTTTTACTAATAAATACTGTTAAAAATAGTATCATCAGACTTCAACGGACCTCTCTATCTTTGCTGGTAAGTGACCCAGTTACGGGGTTCGTAACAGACGCAAGAGTCTCCTGAGAGACCATTCAGGCCTAGAAAGGCTGGTGAAGAACAAAGCCTACAGGAGGTATGCTTGCTCTGTGAAGCCCTTCAGGGCAGCCGCCAGATGGTTGCCAGGGATGTTGCTCATAAGTGGCTCCTCATTGGTGGAGCCTGTATTAAAGGCCACTACTTGTGCTCATACTGCTTGCTCCTATGGCCTGAAGAAAAACTGGATGGTGTCCCCTCCTTGACTAAGGAAATTATCCCATTTCCCTCATGTAGCCAGGATCAATGAACTGTGGGAAGCATCCAAGGGCAGCAGTAGCAGCAGGGAATGATTCTGAAACTAGGAAACCAAGGCTAATCATTCATCACTCTGGCCTCCATGGATAAACCTACCCAGGGAAAGATATATCGTATTTGAGCTCATAAGATCTTAGAGACCACAGTGAGGACCAAAAATGCCATTTTTGTACAATTTTGGAATAAGCAGTAATAAGAAAATCTGGTTGTTCAAGAAACAGTAATAGGAAAGTCCAGTTGTTTACAGGAAATGCTGTTTTTACAAATCAGTGGAGATATTCTTATTTGCAGGTTTAAATTGGTTAATACACTATTGTATATATTTGGTGGAGTTTTATGCTGGAAAAAATGTTCTTTGGAGAATAAAGAGCACAAAACACAAAGAGCCATATTTCTCACTGGCGCTCACATATTTAAAAATGTGGAGAAAGATGTTGTGGCTACAGCAAAGCCAATTTTTAGCAGCCTTTTTTTTAAAATCGTGCAATCGTATTTCTGGCCTGAGAGATGCGGCATGGCTGGCAATATGGGTGAGCCTCTTGTTCACGTTGTACGTCATGCTCCCCTCGTGCATCCCGCAAAAATATAGAGGTAGAACTCAACTCTTATCGTGAGAAAAATTCAACAATTCACAGGGAACCTTTGAGAACAGCAGAAACTATACACTGTATTCTCTGTACCTTCATCCAGTCCCAAAGCCTCTTGATGTTTCCAGGAGGTTTCCCAGAAAGTTTAAGCATTTTGGTCCTTGCCTTCCAACTTCCTTTGCTCTGCTAATATACAAAACAGGAAATGCAGGAAACGCTCAGCTGGTGAGGCAACAATCATGAAACAATAATATGGTGTACTTCATGAAAGGCGCTATGCAAGTTCATATTGTTGGTGTAGTTCGCTGCAAGCCACCATGACAGCTCACATGGCCTGACTGATAGTCTTTAGCTTGTCTTCTCCAAAAAATCTCTAAATAAGGGCTGAGCCTGCAAGCATGATCTCCTATGAATGATGGTGCATGAGTGCTAAGAGTTATCACATAACCAAAAGCAGCCAAAGAACAGCAAGGTCTTAGAAACCAAGTATGTTCACAGACAAAGCGTCATAATTCCAAGGAAGACAATTGGGGAGCGAGTTAAAAAAACAAATAAGGGAGAAGCAAGATCTGTATTGGTAGAGAAAGGCGTATGCACAAGATATTACAGATTATCGGAGAGTGTACATGTACAGTGGCCATGCATAAAACAGAGCTTTTCCTAGATGAGTGTGGGTGCTTGTACACTAAACAAGCTTCTGTGTATTTGAAAGTACAGGAATGTATTAAAATGTCAGCCACATTGAAAGAGATTCACGATTACTACTGATTCTCACTATTTCAATCCTAGTATCAACCAGATACAGAAACGCAGGCATTTAGAGTAGGGGTAGGCTGTCTGGTCACTCTGATCTGCCACTCATTAAGACTACGCTGATCTTCAACCTCTATGCCATTTGCCTATATCGATTGATTCCCTTAATATTCGGAAGTCTGTCGATCTGTATTGTGAATGAATACAGTGACTGAATCTCCACAGCCCTGAAGAGAATTCTGACGGCTCACCACCCTCTGAAGGAAGAAATTTCTTTTCCTCTCAGTCCTAACTAGCCCATCCTTTACTCTGAGACTTGGACCCTGGGACCTTGACTCCTCAGCCAAGGCAACATCTTCCTTGCATCTGACCTCTTGGTCTGTTTAAACATTTTGAGTGTGTCAATGGGATTTCCTCATGGTCTGGAGAATATAGCAACATACTACTTCATTTTTCTTCATTTGGCAAATGCATTGTTCCTGGAAGCAGTCTGGCGAATCACCACACGAGGAAATCTGCAAATGCTGGAAATTCAAGCGACACACACAAAATGCTGGTGGAACACAGCAGGCCAGGCAGCATCTATAAGGAGAAGCGCTGTCGACGTTTCGGGCCGAGACCCTTCGTCAGGACTAACTGAAAGGAGAGATACTAAGAGATTTGAAAGTAGGAGGGGGAGGGGGAAATGCAAAATGATAGGAGAAGACCAGAGGAGGTGGGATGAAGTTAAGAGCTGGAAAGGTGATTGGCAAAAGTGATACAGAGCTAGAGAAGGCAAAGGATCATGGGACGAGAGGTCTCGGGAGAAAGAAAGGGGGAGGGGAGCACCAGAGGGAGATGGAGAACAGGCAGAGTGATGGGCAGAGAGAGAGAAAAAAAACAAACAACTAAATATGTCAGGGATGGGGTAAGAAGGGGAGGAGGGGCATTAACAGAAGTTAGAGAAGTCAATGTTCATGCCATCAGGTTGGAGGCTACCCAGCCGGTATATAAGGTGTTGTTCCTCCAACCTGAGTGTGGCTTCATCTTGACAGTAGAGGAGGCCATAGATAGACATATCAGAATGGGAATGGGACGTGGAATTAAAATGTGTGGCCACTAGGAGATCCTGCTTTCTCTGGCGGACCAAGCGTAGGTGTTCAGCAAAACAGTCTCCCAGTCTGTGTCAGGTCTCACCAATATATAAAAGGCCACACCGGGAGCACCGGAAGCAGTATACCACACCAGCCAACTCACAGGTGAAGTGTCGCCTCACCTGGAAGGACTGTCTGGGGCCCTGAATGGTGGTGAGGGAGGAAGTGTAAGGGCAGGTGTAGTACTTGTTCCGCTTACAAGGATAAGTGCCAGGAGGGAGATCGGTGGGAAGGGATGGGGGGGGGGATGAGTGGACAAGGGAGTTGTGTAGGGAGCGATCCCTGCAGAAAGCAGAAGGGGGGGGGAGGGAAAGATGTGCTTGGTAGTGGGATCCAGCTGGAGGTGGCAGGTTACGGAGAATTATACATTGGACCTGGAGGCTGGTAGGTGAGGACAAGGGGAACCCTATCCCCAGTGGGGTGGTGGGCAGATAGGGTGAGGGCAGATGTGTGGGAAATGGGAGAGATGTGTTTGAGAGCAGAGTTGATGGTGGAAGAAGGGAAGCCCCTTTGTTTAGAAAAGGAAGACACCTCCTTCATCCTGGAATGAAAAGCCTCATCTTGAGAGCAGATGCGGTGGAGACGGAGGAATTGTGAGAAGGGGATAGCATTTTTGCAAGAGACAGGGTGGGAAGAGGAATCGTCCAGGTAGCTGTGAGAGTCTGTAGGCTTATAGTAAATATCAGTAGATAAGCTGTCTCCTGAAATGGAGACAGAAAGATCAAGAAAGAGGAGGGAGGTGCCGGAAATGGACCAGGTAAATTTGAGGGCAGAGTGAAAGTTGGAGGCAAAGTTAATGAAGTCAACAAGCTCAGTATGCTTGCAGGAAGCAGCGCCAATGCAGTCGGCAATGTAGCGAAGGAAAAGAGGGGGATGGATACCCGTATAGACTTGGAACATGGACTGTTCCACAAAGCCAACAAAAAGGCAGGCATAACTGGGACCCATGCAGGTGCCCATGGCTACACCCTTGGTTTGGAGGAAGTGGGAAGAGCCAAAGGAGAAATTATTGAGAGTAAGAACTAATTCCGCTAGACAGAGGAGAGTGGTGGTAGAGGGTAATTGGTTAGGTCTGGAATCCAAAAAGAAGCGAAGAGCTTTGAGACCGTCCTGGTGGGGGAGGGAGGTATATAGGGACTGGATGTCCATGGTGAAAATAAGGCGGTGGGGGCCAGGGAACTTAAAATCATTGAAAAATCACTACATTCCCTCTCTGGCAAGCATGCCCTTCTTGAGAAAGGAGGCCACAACTTTACACAATAGTCCAGATAGGGTCTCACCAAAGTCCTCTACAGTTGCAATAAAACTTCCTCTCTGCTGTATTCAAAGACTCTCGCAATAAGGTCTAGCATACCTTTTGTCTCTTAGTTACCTGCTGCAGCTACATGTTGACCTTCAGTTGCAATTGTACAAGCACACACTTGAACGTCAACACTGTTCGGCCTCTCACTATTAAACAGACACTCCATTTTTCAGTTGTGTGGAATTTGAATTGAATTGACTTTATTTCTTACATCCTTCACATATATGAGGAGTAAAAATCTTTACGTTACGTCTCCATTCAAATGTGCAATCATAGTAATTTATAATAAATAGAACAGTCAATGTAACATAGAAATAGACTCAAATAAGTGTGAGTTAATCAGTCTGATGACCTGGTGGAAGAATCTGTCCCAGAGCCTGCTGGTCCTGGCTTTTATACTGTGGTACCACTCCCCAGATGGTAGCAGCTGGATTAGATTGTGGTTGGAATGACTTGGGTCCCCAATGATCCTTCAGGCCTTTTTTTCACACCTGTCTTCACAAGTTCACAACTGCAGACATGCTGGGCTGTCCACACCACTCTCTGCAGAGTCCTGCGACGAAGGGAGGTACAGTTTCCATACCGGGTAGTGATGCACCAGTCAGGATGTTCTCAATTGTGCCCCTGTAGAAAGTTCTTGGGATTTGGGGGCCCATACCAAACCTCCTCAACCGTCTGAGGTTGTGCCTTTTTCACCACACAGCCGGTATGTACAGACCACGTGAGGTCCTTGGTGATGTGGATGCCGAGGAACTTAAAGCTGTTTACCCTCTCAACCCCAGATCCATTGATGTCAATAGGGGTTAGCCTGTCTCCATTCCTCCTGTAATACACAACAAGCTCCTTTGTTTTTGTGACATTGAGAGAAAGCTAGTTTTCTTGACACCACTGTGTCAGGGTGATGACTTCTTCCCTGTAGGCCACTGTGTTTTTGTTAGCGATTAGGTCTATCAATGTAGCATCATCTGCAATCTTAACCAAAGCGAGTAACCTTACATTGCTCCTTCGGCCATGTTCTTACTCACTCATTTAGCTTACCCACATCTCCGAAACATCCCTCTCTGGCCTTCTCTATTTTGTGCCACCAGCAAGTGTGGAAAAAAATGATATTTAATCCCCTCTGATAAATCATTGATAACTATTGAGAATAAATGGAGCCTTAGCACCAGTCCTTGCCACAGTCCACCGGTCAACTTAAGTGTAATCCATTTATTCCCATTCAGTTTCTGTCCAACAGCCATTTCCCATCTACATGTGCTCTAAACTTATTGATCAGTCTTCTGTGAGGAGCCTTATCAGGTGCCCTCTGAAAATCTAAACACACCACCTCCACTCGTTCCCTCCCCCTCTAATTTAGAAACATCCTTGGAAGGGAGCAATAGACACGATGGATTTTGATCAAGTGACTATAAGCACGAAGACTTTGGAAGCAGAAGAGAATGGGCAGACTAATTTAGGCACCAAGGGTGAACAAATGAACTTTCAACTGGGGAATAAAAATTACTTAACCAAGTACACTCCTAAAGAACATGGAGATGCCAACTATTCATATGGCTAAATAGGAAAATAACTTCTGTGTTTGAGAGCACATTAGAAAAAATAAAGGTAGTTGGGTGTTGTTAGGGAAGCTGGCACCGAGTGTAACTTTTGTCAGTATCACTCCTGGAAGTACTCAATTTTAAATCCCTGCCTCTTTCCCCTGATTCTACCTGTGCAGTTTATTTTTGACCGAGCTCATCAGCAACTCTGTCTATATGCCGATATGTCGGCACAGCATGTTCAATCATCCAAAAGCCTTTTCCTAAGTCACCTTGAAAGGTTCTAAGATATATACAAAGGCACATTATAAACAAAACTGCTAGTTAATGCAAATATCTAATCAGCCAATCATAGGGCAGCAACTCAAGGCATAGAAACACAGAGGTTCAGTTGTAGTTCAGACCAAACGTCAGAATGGGGAAAAATGTGATCTAAGTGACTTTGACCATGGATTGATTGTTGGTGCCAGACAGGGTTGATTAAGTATTTCAGAAACTATCATTCTCCTGGGATTTTAATGGACAACAGACTCTAGGGTTTACAGAGAATGGTGCGAAAAACAAAAACATCCAGTGAGCACAGTTCTGAGGGTGAAAATGCATTGTTAATGAGAGAGATCAGAGGAGAATGGCCAGACTGGTTCAAACTGACAGGAAGGCAATGGCATCTCAAATAGCCACATGTTACAGAAGTGCAGAAGTACATTTCTGAATGTGCAACACATTGAACCTAACGAAGTGTGAATCCTGCCAGAACGTGAATTGGACTGCTCACTTTGAGGAAAATCAATTGTCTGAACAGAACTTAAATGACTTTCTCTAACACAGCGGCACCCTCCTGCCTCGCACGTGAACCTCAGGGACAACCTAAGAGAGAGAAAAGAGAATATGACAAAGGTCCTTAGAATAATTTTTGGCCAAGACCACTGTAAGAGTGAAAGCTTCCTGAAGTGCCTCCCTCAGGAGGAATTGCCCTGTAGCCTAAAGCCTTTACAGTACCAGTTTGTAAAGGGTGTAGTCAGGGGGAGGGGGTGGAATAAATTTAGGACTGCTGGATGTTCTTCCCTCCACTACCCTACCTCCATTCAATTGCTACGGAGCAAACAGACTTTATTGAACAGTTGACAAATGCGAGAAGAGAATCCTGACGAAGGGTCTCGGCCCGAAATGTCAACAGCACTTCTCCCTATAGATGCTGCCTGGCCTGCTGCCTGCCACCAGCATTTTGTGTGTGTTAAGAGAATCCCTAACTAGGTATTTTGTGAGCTGACAGGAGAATTCCTACCACAGTGTAGAAGGAAACAGAAGGTTGATTGCATGACAACAGCAGATTCTAACAGGAAAATCCCAGGTCCTGAGTCAGATAAAATAGCATGTGATATTGAAGCAGCAAAAAAAAAGGTTCTGCTTGCCGATATGTTTAGGGGAAGTGCACAAGAGGCACAGTGATATCCGGACGCTGCAGCCAGTTCAAATTTCCATGGACAGAGTAAAAGCCATTTACTGGTGAATGGAACATGGTATTCACTTGCAAAGCTCCCGCAGCTACTTAACAACAAGAAAAAGATTACTGATTACTCATGACAGACACAAGACTGAAGACATAATACTTAAAGACCACCCAAAGGCATTGCTTCTGAACTCTGATCAGAGTCACTCATCACTGAAAATCTTTGCTAAGTGAATGATCACTTTTTTTGGCTTTTGTTTAAGAGATGGAAGTATATCTGTTTGACTATACATTCAGTGGCCACTTTATTAGGGACAGGAGTGGAACCCCATGAGGTCTTCTGTGGCTGTAGCCCACCCTCTTTATTAGGCTCATTAGATGTCCTCACAAATCTTAAAACTGTGCTTGTTACTTAAGTGGTAACTCTAAATTACCTGTAAATCTGTGGCAGGAGGCTTGGGGGGTGGGAGAGGTGGGGTGGGGGAGTTGTGATCATGTGAGGAAGTTTAGGTTTCAGGGAAATAATTAGGGGAATGAGATTCCTGTGATTTCTTTGAAAGCCAGCATGGGCTCGATAGGCCAAATTACTTCTTTCTTCATTATTCAGAAATTTGCTGATAATATAATGAGACAGCTGATAATTTCACATCCACTTTTCTACTGGTAAACAAAGACAACTTTCTCTCTATCAACAAGCTTGAGCAATCAACACTAAGTCCTGATGAAAGGCCTGGGCCCGAAACATCGACTATTTATTCATTTCCATAGATGCTGCCTGACCTGCTGAGTTCTTCCAACATTTTGTGGCATTGCTCTGGATTTCCAGCGTCTGTAGAATCTCGTGACAATGCAGTACTAACACGTAGAAATGGGTAATCTTGTTAGAATTAATATAACACGGTAACCTTGAAAATGTAAGTCATCCTGTTAGAATTAATATAATAATGCTAACAGAAATAGGGTTCATGTGATAAACAAGATAATGATGAGAATCTTTCCTAATATAGGCGTCAGTAGGCAAAAACAAATATGAGAAGCAGGGTCAAGATGTCAAATTGTTAAGTGCAAAGAAAAGGAAAACAGGAGCCAAGGTCACTGCACTCTAGAGGCTCACATAATAATGCACATCATACTCTCTATAACTATTGCTTGAACTTTAAAAGTTCTTATTTGACGTGGTACATCACACTTCTTAATCACAAACCTGTTGGTCTCTAACCCAACTAGCAAACCAACAGTCTTTTGAAACAAAGGGATTTACAGTATTTGTTGCTGCTGATCCCAGGTAATTAAAAGATACAACTAAATTAATATGAATCTTTTTTAAGTGGAAGCTTTACTTTTCTCAATAATTAAAAAATGCCAGCTTGCTTTTGCTGTCTCATCATATTATGCCATTAGTACAATTAACTAATCGATAGCTTTTCAGGGAAACTATCTACCATTTGAATATTATGAACTGTTATGTAAATAGAGGGACAGAGATGCAGCCCACTAAAGTAAGTGAGACGAGTGGACTGGATCAAGCAACTTTAAGTAGTCACTAAGTTTAAAGGTGCATTGATGGGAAGCTGGTGGAAGAAAAACCAGACAAGCTGTGATGGAGTTAAGTGACTGAATTCCCATTAGCCTCTTCTGATTATATAAGTTGGCAGGTTTTCCCTTCTATTCAGAACAGAGCAACTGCAATGCTGGAGATAATATCAGGGCATAAGGTCATGATTTTCCCTCGAAGGTTTCTTGGCAAAGGACCTGGTTAGATCAGAAGGCTGACGACAGGGTGATGGAGTCAGATGAGGCATCTGCACAGCTACAGGAAATGAAAGACAACATGGGACTTGAAGGCTAATGTTGCTTTTAGACTTGTGCCTTCATCCCAAATATTTAGATGCCAGGGCCAATAAAATTTTCATCTTGAAATCCCTTGTTCCAGGCGCCATTAAATCCAGAACTTATATTAATCACTCTTTTGAATTTTGTCCCTGTAGGGTCAAAATTGCTGATTCACTTCTGATAGTGACTAAATGAGCCTCTGTTCCAAAATGACTTAATGCCTAAAAATGTCAGGGATGAATATTTAAGAACTATCTCTGCTTTAATGAGAGCCCAGAAGCACATGTAAGATGCACATCAGGGATTGCATTGTTTCTAATGTTTCCCCACATGAAACACAAGGGGAAAACATTATTCTAAAACAAACTGGATTTATAAAGCACATTTAAAATAGCAAAATGTCCCAAGGTACTTCACAGAATTATCAGACAAAATACAACATTCAGCCTTATTAGGATAATTAAGAAAGGTGACTAAATGATCAGTCAAAGAAATAAGTTCATTATTTACCAATGTAGAAAAAGTATTAAAGGAATTAAGTAGTTTCAGTTGCCAGCAATATATAATACTCTGAATATATTAATAACTATAACAACAAATTTCTATTATTCATGCATTGCTTCTGGTCTGAGACAGTTAACATTAAGTACTCAAAAGTCTCTTGGCTTTGCTTGTGTTTGATTGACTATTTATTCTCCATGGGTTTGTACATTGAGCTGTGACGACACTCGGTGAACATGGAATTGATAACAAGGATAGAAATAAAGCTTCCATGAAAGCTCACAGGCTTGCACTCCCAACTGCACTGATTTTGCCACACCATTAGGTTAAGAATTGAAAAGCAGTTGAGTCCCTGAGAAGGGTGTCAGCTCAGAACTTTGACTATTCATTCATTTCCATAGACGCTGCCTGACCTGTTGAGTTTCCCCAGCATTTGGAGTGTGTTGCTTTGTTTTCAGTTCTATCGGCTGCATGGAGCTGAAAGGATGGAAGTGTTGTCTCTCTCAGCCTGGCCTGGATAATTGTCCTATCTAATTTCAAGGTTTTCTCAGGGAAACACCATGTATTTTACCTCCCATTCTCCTTTTCCTTTTGTCTTGCACCAATGCCCTACGGTGTGTCAGTAATGTTGGAAAAGAGCAATATTTCTTTTTTCAACCATACCATTTGTTTTAAAGCCAAGATTAATTTTAAGAATCAAAGTTTTATAACAAAAATAGAGCCGTTAGTGATGGAATAAAATAAGCACCATTTGACACACATGCTCCACAGCAGGGTTTCCCAACATTTTTTATGCCAAGGACCCCTACCATTAACCGAGGGGGCCATAGATCCCAGGTTGGACCCTTGCTAGTAATTCTGGGCTGCAATAAACCTGTCTCAAAATATCAGAGAGACTTTGAGGAACAAGCTATTATACATCTTATGACAGATATGGGTGAGAAAGACCATTCAGCTTCCAACTTCCAGTATGTTTCTCAATAATAAGTTCACTGCATAATCTGATGCCTCTCACATAAACATTCCAGCTTCCAGTTATCTAAATGGAAAATAGTTCTTCATTCTTCTCCAACATATCCCTCCTTGACATGGGAGGTGGGGGGCCGAGCTATCACCCACTCGCCTGACTTTGGTGTATTTAACTTCACAAACTTCTGGGCTGATGTTCCACTGTAGTGAAAATGAAACATTGTCAGAGCATTCAGCTAAAAGATAAGATATTCAACTCTCTCTATTCCCTCAATAAGATGCAAAACAAAGCATTAGTCTAAGAAGGATTGCTCTTGCCAATGTTGTGTCTCTCTCTCTCTCTCTCCTCTCTCTCTCTCTCTCTCTCTCTCTCTCTCTCTCTCTCTCTCTCTCTCTCTCTCTCTCCTCTCTCTCCTCTCTCTCTCTCTCTCTCTCCCCCCCCCCCCCCCCCCCCCCCCCCCCCATTTATCATTCATCTGTGATCTTACTCTCCCTCCTGATCTAACCAAACACCTCAGGCTCTTTCCTCACTACTACTCTTCTCATTATACTGACTATCTCACCTCTCCACTTTCAGTCCTGATGCAGAGTTTTAACCCAAAGTCAGTCCCTCTTGAAATCCATTAACACCATTGGCAAGATCTCTCCCTGGATATTTTTGTTCGTTGTCCCCTTTCCTGCAGAAATGTCTTACATTCTCTATGTCTCATCTGGGAAAGGATGGTAATTGCACACTAGATTCTTAAAATATAATTTACCTCTGGATCTCAGAAATTCTTCTTGTTGATGGCTATCAATATAGTGGCCAGAGATTTCAAATGCACAATGTAAGCTCGCACTGTGATTAGAGAATGGCTGAGTCTAATTGCAGTGCCAGCTGATTTTACACATAAATGTCTAATTTGATATGGCCACTCACACTTCTTAGCACTCCCCAGGCTGAAAGTTGCATTGCATTGTATTTTATACACAGTCAGTAGCCATTTCATTAGATACACCTGCTTGTTAATGTAAATATTTAATCAGCCAATCATGTGGCTGTATCTCAGTGCATAAAAGCACACAGACATGACCAAGAGGTTCATTTGTTGTTCAGACCAAACATTAGAATGGAGAAGGAATGTGACCTAGGTGACTTAGACTGTGGATGATGGTTTGGGAATCTCAGAAACTGCTGATCTCCTGGGATTTTCATGTGCACTAAAGTTTGCAGAGAACGGTGTGAGAAACATAAAACAGCCTGTGAGCAGCAGTTCTATGGGAGAAAGTGCATTGTTAATGAGAGAGGTCAGAGGAGAACGGCCAGAATGGCTCAAGCTGACAGGAAGACGACAATAACTTAAATAACCAAGCATTAAAAACTGTGGTGTGCAGAGCATTTCTGAGTGCACAACATGTTGGAACCTTGAAGTGCATGGGCTTCAGCAGAAGACCACGAACATACACTCAGAGGCCACTTTATTGGGTACACTCCTGTACCTAGTAAAGTGGCCATTGGGTGCATATTTAGACTATAGCTTAAAGAATTCATCTATTTTAAATTTGTCAAAATGCTGAAGGGAAGAATACCACACAAATTCTTTAAATACTTGGAGCAACTAACAAGCTGCTGGAGGAACTCAGTGAATACAGCAGCATCAGTAAGAGGAAAGGAATTGCTAAATAGACTTGGGCGTCTCTTTAACTGTTTGTCCCCTTTTACAAACCAACCTCTTACCTTTTGAGTTTTAAACAGCAAGAATTTAAAATTCCCTGCAATTTTCAGAATCCATGCATGAAGTGTTGACATGGAAATATATTCCCATAGCCAAAAGCAGCAGCACCAGTGCATTTGTGTTTGCTAAGATCACTATCAAGGTCACAAGTTTGTCATTACACAACAAATTATCTACTGTTTCTGCAGTGAAAAGAATAATGTCCATGTTTCCAATGCAGACCACACACAAAAATGTAATACTTCCTTAAGTACTTGAGAAATAATGACATCTTAAAGAAATAATTTAAAAAATATCAAACCATAAGATTTTTCCCTCCAGTATTTCTAATTAACTAATTACCTAATGGTAGTTACAGATTTAACACCAAGTAGGAACTTGTGACATGATTTGATCCAAGATTTTTCACCCAGAGCTCAATGTCTGGAGGCTACCCTGCTTATACATCTTCTTGACTATATTCACATATAGTCAAAGCATCTTTCTCATTCATTTCCCTGCTGATTAGAATACTTGCCAAATTTTTCTCTGAAACTCGCAGCATTTTTTCATTACGTAAAATCAAAACTAAGAACGACTGACAGAAATTATCTTGGAATTCATAGATTTCTTTTTTTACGTGGTGAGATAAAGAAATGAAGATCGCTAATTTGCTAATAGGATTTTTTTCCATTTTTCCGAATCTAAATGAACAGTTCAATTCCTAACCTGCACAGGCAGGGGTTTCCAGTCACATGATCACTTTCCTTGGGTGACATCTTGATATTCTCAATCTAAATGAATCAGTTTTCGAAGCGTGTTGTAGTGCAGCTGCCTTTATAACATCATACTAGAATTACTTTGCACATTGTTCACATAATCCAGATCTACAGTCATTCAGTTTGAAATAAATTAGTGTTTATATTAGAAACTCTGTTTAATAAATTAGGTCTATTCCACGCACTGTCAGCGCTCTGATGGGTTGTGACTCACATATAACAGATGCCTTCTCCATGTTTGCATGCCAGGAGAAGACTGATGTGATTACTTCCTCTTTGCTATTACTAGGTTCTCTAGGTTTGGTTATCTACTGTCTACTGAGAATTAAAAACAATTTAGCAGGCATCTGGTGTAAGGAACTGTTTGGATTACTACCTTTCCATTAACAATAACTTTCTGTTTGGATCACAGTGTTGGTCAATAATTGGCATTTGTTTAAAAAGACATCATTCAGAAATATTTCTGTTTTCAAGAACAAGCTCAAGTTACAGGATTCTTCCTAAGGAGCAATTTTAATTATGCTTTACCTATTTAAGTGCCCGGACTTTGAAATCATCTCTTTTGTAAGCTTTGAATTGTTGCTACAAATTTCCATTCACCATCATGGTCAGCGTTTAAAAGGTGCTTTGACCACTGCCATCATTTACTATTACAATTTAAGTCTATTCATATTGATGTGACATAAGCCTCTGTTTTTTCCTCTCTGCACCACAAGCCAGTTAAATATTTTTTCATTTAAATCCAGTATAAGCATTATAAGTGGATGGAAATTGTAATGAAAGTGGGATAAAGTAGGAGAACAATTGTATGTTTTATTTGCAGCATGACTTCATCTGTCTTTGACTTAGATAAGAAAGCAAATCTCTGACGTTTTTGGATGCCCAATGACAAAAATCAGGAAACATATCTATGCTGCCTTTCATGATGTCAGAATGTCACAAAATGCTTTATAGTCAATTAAACTCAATTAATGCACAGTCAACATGGTAACAATGAAAATGGAACCTGGAACTGAAAAACCCTTTTTTTTCCAAAAACTTCTCACATACACAAATTATGTTTTGTTATGCTACATTTTTAGCATGACATCAAGATAACTATAGGTTTAAGACACAGTGCAATATATAATTTCTACTAATGCCCCAACGAGAGCTTTCAGCAAGGGAACAGGGCAATTGTGCCTTTGCTAGAAGGCATGGCATGTACCATGTGAAGAGGTCTGAAACAGTTAAAAGCTTCATGGGTGTTTGCTTTGAGGAAGAAACATGAGAAAGTATTAAGTTAATGGCAATGAATGAAGCAAAAGTTGTGTACCTGTTGTATTTACTGTGCATAAATAAGGATAATGTGTATTTTTGAAATTAAAAGAGGTTACTGTTTGTATTAAGGTTTAAAATAAACCCAACATTGTGTTAAAAACTAACAGGAATATATTTAATTCTATCATTCAGTTCTCATGTGGTCTGCAACCCTGCTGGAGCATTACCCTGAGTCTGATTAAGTGGCATTTGAATAGGCTATGATGGATGACTAATATTGAATTATTTCAGAATCAGAATCAGGTTTAGTATCACCAGCACATGTCGTGAAATGTTACTGTAAGCAGGAGAGCTTTAAAATTCATTGCAGATAATTCAAAAAGCGACAAGCACTATTATAATATGAAAGAATTAGTTATTACACTTGCAAAAGTTAATTTTCATTACCAAAACTTCATTGCACAATAATGAAGACTGAGCACACTGCCAATTAGATCATCAAGATCAGTTGCTTACACTGGAACAAATAGACCCTCTACTTCAAGTGAGTTTGTCTACATATCACGTGGGTGCAGCAACTTCACATTCAACTGGGCGCTCACAGCCCCAATGTTTCATTTCAATGTTTGCTTAGGCCCATTCCTGCTTCAACATTCCGCCCACTTTTGTTGAGAAAATTCTGAAAAATGTCATTTCACTTGCAAGTTACCTGAAAATATAAATAATTTTATGGCCATTGTACACCAAAGGAGAAGAATTGTGAACAGACACAATTAATTTTAAGAATGCAGATGCTGTTTATGTTTGAATTTGTTAGTGATAAATAGGAATGAGTGGAAAAATATTGCAGAAGTTTCCTGACAAATTCTTTATTTGAAAGGTCACAATCATGTCAGCCTGTCTAATTAATGAAAATGCATTTATATTCACAATTCATTCCTGATACTCTCCATAACCCAGGGGAGAGGCATGTGACAGGAAACAGCTAATAAACTTTAATTTCACATCATTCTGCAAGTAACTACAGGTCATAAATGAATAAGCTACTGATGGTCTTCAAACTACAGCCATATTATTTTTGTTTCCTAATACAGGACAAGAAATCTTTGACCACATCTAAATGACCTTTAAAAGAGGCAAGATAATTCAAATTCCCTACTACCTTTTATAACTGAATCAACTAAGAAATTACTGTGAATATGAAAAAAGAAGTATGTTAGTGAATACAGGTTTTCAGTAAAAGATGCTAAGAGAGAAAGTGTTTCCAAAGCAAATAATTTAGTACTATTTACCAAGATTCAAGCTTAAGTTTGAAACAAGATTTCTGAATTAGACATTGCTTCTGCAGCTGGTCCCAGGAAATTCAACATTACTACAGATACCTTTTTTACTTGCTCTTTGAATATATTTTCTGCCCTTCAATTAGCCTTGACATATGTGTCAATGACTTTTGTATTTTCAGCACACTTACAGGAAAATATAATTTGATACGTGTGGCACGTCTCCAAAGTACCATTTCAACTCCGCCAATTTATAGCTACGGGTTTCTGCTTCAACACGCATTTGACAAGGCAACTTTGCCTCTGCCGTGTTCTGCTGATTCAATTTTGAAGGCTTTATCTAATTTCAAATATTTTTGGCAGGTATCCCATTCTGTGTTGGGAATCCCACCCTGTGGGAGGAGGGGAAAATTACTTCTGCCGGCTTTAAACATATGCAGCACTGGATGATGGCTGTGTCTAATGAGATAGCTAGAAGAAGAATTCCTCTCTTAGGTTTGTTTTATTAATGATTTGCCAGGTAGCCACATTATAATCTGCAGCAGCCCTGTACACCAGGAGACCACCTACATCCCAGCAAACAGTGAGCCAATTTCACTGGCATCAATGGCAGGAAATTCATGCTATGATGTTTACATAATATCTCAGATTATGGAATGTTGCATGTGAGGGCAAAGGTTGGGAAATTCAAGAGACAAAAAGTTATAAAATTATTAGGAAAGCAAAGGGGGTAACAAAGTGACAGACCAGATTAAGGTAAATCTGAATGCACTTAGTAAGTATATGAAGGAAAAATGAATAACCAGTGAAAGAATAGGGCCCATTAAGGAAAACAAAAATGCTCTGTGTGTGGAGCCAGAACTACTTGCTGGGATAACTGTTATTGTCATTTAGTTTGAACACTGGGACACTCAGCTTCCAAAGTTACATTGATACACTAAATGATGGAAATGGTTGAACAAGATTAAAGGTCTTAAATTAGGGGAAGGCCAATGTTATGAAAATAAGTCAGGACTTGTTAAAGATAAACTGGGAGCATATTCTTGCAGGTAAATCTACATGGGAGGAATTCAAAGTAGGAATAGCAATAGTTCAGGCCCTCCATGTTCTGTAAAGGTGAAAGCCAAAGGTAATAAGTACCTGGAACCCTGGATGTTAAGGGATATTGAGCGATGTATAGTGTTAAAAAGGAAGCTCATTGCAGGTATAGAGAACTAAAGATGGGAGATGTTAAGAGTAAAGAAAGTGTAGGAAGACAGATAAAAAGCTAATTAGGAAGGCAAAGGGGGGTAACAATATACAGTATCACTACTGCATAGGATTAAGGTAAATATGAGGACATTTTAGGAGTGTACTAAGGATAAAGATATATGCTGGACAACAGGGATGATCTGTGCATGCAGACAGGAAGCACAGGAGAGATTCTAAGTTAAGGGCTTTCATTGTATTTGCAATGGAAGTGGACTCGGCCATTGGAGTGAAGGAACAGGTGTAAGTCTTGTGCAGGTCTCCATGAATAAGGAGGAGGAACTTACTGCACTAGCAGGCTTAAAGATGGATCAATCCACAGAGTTGGATTAGATTTATCCCAGGCTGCTATGGGAGACAAGGGAAGAGATTTCTCAGACCTCTAACTGAGATATTTAAAACTTCACCGACCACAAGGGAGGTACCAGACGACTGGAGCGAGCAAATGTGGTCCACCTCTTCAAGAAATGCAACAAAGGAAAGCCTAGTAATTATGGGCTTGCGGCTCTAACAAGGGTGTTGGGGAAGGAACTGGAAAAAAAAGTTCTAAGTTTCAGGATCAATGAAAAGAGGGACAGAGGCAGACTGCAGGGCATGTCAAGAGCACATTTTACCTGGTCAATCTGACTTTTTTTAATTGATTTTTTAAATGTATTTCTACAACACTACAACAACAAAAAAACCCCGACCAAAATAAGAGATTAATACAGTGCAAGATAAACATACAATGATAATATGATTCAAAATAATGATAAAAAAGCACTAAAACCAAAGTCGTGTAAAGTTAGTACCCACCCCACCCTGCAAGAAAAAATAACTCCAGACCAACCACTGCAAAATGTAGGAAATATAAATCAGAACATTCAAACCCCCAAGCCTGTACATGGAAATAAGAACAAAAGATAATAATGCCTACTACCAGGAAAAAAAGCTGAAAGTAAGGGACTGGAAAAAAAACTTAATCTAAGGAAATGTTATGAAAATATTCAAGAAAAGGTCCCCACACCTTATGAAACTTTATGTCCGAATTAAGAAGTGAGTACTGAATTTTTTCAAGGTCTAAACAGGATATAATATCATTAAGCATGCTTAGGTGGGGCAACATCTCTCCATCTAAGAAGAATTAAATGTCTAACCAGAAGAGAAGCAAAAGATAACTTTCGACGTTTGGTCGGACTCAAATGTATATCTGTCTCACCCAAGGAACGAAAAAGAGCAATCAGAGGGTTAGGTTCTAAGTGGCAATTCAGAATATGGGATAAGGTTAGGAAAACATCTCTCCAAAATTTCTCTAGACTAGGACAGGTCCAGAACATATGAATAAGAGAAGCCTCGCCACTTTTGCACTTTTGTACAATCTGACTTTTTTGAAAAGGGTACAAAGTGCATTAATAAGTGCAGTGTAATAGATGTGGTTTACTTGAACTTCAATAAGGAGTTTGACAAATTTCAGAAGTTAAAATGATATCATTCACTTCAATGTTCTGGGTTGACAATGTTTCCTTTGACTTACACATCTACAATGGCAGCTACCTCTGAATGTTCAAACACCGTTGCTGGGCCAAAGTAATTTACACAGAATGTCTAGAAGCTTCTGGGGATTGAGATCCCAGACACCCCAAATTAATGCTACCATGCTGAGTCAGAGTACACAAATATCCCAGCTGTTGAAAGGTGACTGACTTACTGTGCAAAGTCATAGTATCAGTCTAGTCAGCAAGCTTGCTTGAACTTGTTTACTAAGGTGCAACCATGTTGCCTAGTTTGATACAGGCCAATTAATATAATCCTTCTATCCTACACCTGGCTAATAGATATGAGAACATCTCAGTTTTCAAACTATATTTTCTACCAACTGAACCCTGGCTGTAAGCCAACCTGTGCTCCACAGACAGTACTGTTTATTTGCAAAGGTGTGCTTTCAACATTTACTGCTTGCAATTTACAATAAAAACTGAAGACTGGTTCTTGTTTGAATTAATATCTGCTATATTCACATTAGTCCAGAATACTCCACAACACCATAAGGGAGTCTGGCCCATGGAATCTGGGTCACGTTGGCAAATGGAATCCAAAGCTGGCTTGCCATAGGAGGCAGAGGGTGATGGCAGAAATGTATATTGTGATTCGATGCCTGAGACTAGCAGTTTTCCACAGGGATCTGTTTTCAGATCCTTGTGTGTAATATACGTGAATGATTTGGATGTGTTGGTTTTTTTTGCCATATGTACTGAGGTACAGTGAAAATCTTGTCCTGCACATCATACAGATCAATTCATTACAAGAGTGCATTCAGTCAGCACAAAGTAAAACAAAAAGTAAATGCAGAATAAAGAGTTACAGTTACAGAGAAAGGGCAGTGCAGGTCGGCAATGAGTGACATGGTGAGTGAGTGCTCAGATGGAGACATTGACTTTGTAAGGATCTATATAAACCATAAGACATAGGAGCAGAATTAGGCCATCTGGCCCATTGAGTCTGCTCCACCATTTCATTTTTTTCTATTTCCTCCTCAACCACAGTTCCCGGCCTTCTCCCCGTAACCTTTGATGCCATGTCCAATCAAGAACCTATTAATCTCTGCCTTAAATACACCCAATGACCTGGCCTCCACAACTGCATGTGGCAACAAATTCACCACCCTTCGGCTAATGAAATTTCTCCACATTTCTGATCTGAAAGGGCGCCCCTCTATCTGAGGGTGTGCCCTCTTTGTCCCATACTCTCCCACTATGGGAAACATCCTTTCCACATCTACTCTGTCTAGGCATTTCAACATTTGAAATGTTTCAATGAGATCCCCCCTCATCCTTCTGAATTCCAGCGAGTACAGACCCAGAGCCATCAAACGTTCTTCATATGATAACCCTTTCATTACTGGAATCATCCTTGTGAACCTCCTCTGGACCCTCTCCAATGCCAGCACATCTTTTCTAAGATAAGGGGCCAAAAACTGTTCACAATACTCAAGGTGAGGCCTCACCATTGCCTTATAAAGCCTCAGCATCACATCCTTGCTCTTGTATTCTAGTCCTCTTGAAATGAATGCTAACATTGCATTTGCCTTCCTCACCACTGACTCTGCCTGCAAGTTAACCTTTAGGGTGTTCTGCACATGAACTCCCAAGTTCCTTTGCATCTCAAATTTTTGGATTTTCTCCCCATTTAGAAAATAGTCCGCACATTTATTTCTACTACCAAACTGCATGACCATGCATTTTCCAACATTATATTTCATTTGCCACTTTCTTGTCCATTCTCCTAATCCTTCTGCATCCTATCTGTTTCCTCAACACTACTTGCCTCCCACCAATCTTTGTATTATCTGCAAACTTGGCAAGAAAGCCTTCTATTCCATCATCTAAATCATTTATATACAGCATAGAAAGAAGTGGTCCCAACACCGACCCCTACGGAACACCACTAGTCACTGGCAGCCAACCAGAAAAGGATGCTTTTATTCCCACTCACTGCCTCCTACCAATCAGCCAATGCTCTAACCACGTTAGTAACTTTCCTGTAATACCATGGGCTCTTAACTTGGTAAGCAGCCTCGTGTGTGGCACCTTGTCAAAGGCCTTATGAAAGTCCAAATATACAACATCCACTGCATCCCCTTTATTGATCTTACTTGTAATCTCCTCAAAGAATTCCAACAGGTTCGTCAGGCAGGATTTTCCCTGAAGGAAACCATGCTGACTTTATACTATCTTGTCTTGTGTCACCAAGTACTCCATCACCTCATCCTGAACAATTGACTCCAACATCTTCCCAACCACTGAGGTCAGATTAACTGGTCTATGATTTCCTTTCTGCTACCTCCCTCCTTTCTTAAAGAGTGGAGTAACAAGACGAAGTGTGGCTGCAGGTTGAGGAGGCGATTCGGCACCACAGAGAGAGAGGGAAACATGAGTCTGTTAAACAAGCCAAAGAGCAAGATGACTCTCGAGGAGTTGCAGAAGAGAGAGGAAGAGGAGTTTAAGACGGGACCCCTCTCTGTTTTGACACAGTTGGTCAAGAATAACACACAGGGCCTTATTAACTGCTGGAACAACAAGAAGCTGCTCGGCAGAGTCAAGGGCTTTGACAGGCATTGCAACATGGTGTTAGAAAACGTGAAGGAGATGTGGACCGAGGTACCCAAGAGCGGAAAAGACAAGAAGTCAAAACCTGTCAACAAGGACCGATACATCTCTAAGATGTTCCCTCGAGGGGACTCTGTGACTGTCATACTTAGGAACCCACTGATCACAGGCAAATGAACGCCATTTTCTGAGAGTTTTGTAACTTATCGCACGACATAAGCGCGTAAAAAATCAGGTTTTTGGTTTTATTGTATGTATCAGTTTCCTAATGATATCTGTTTAGTGTCATTTGTAACAAAAACTCTATCATTTTGATGAAAAAAAAAGTGGAGTAACGTTTGCAATTTTCCAGTCCTCTGGCACCATGCCAGAGTCCAATGATTTTTGAAAGATCATTTCTAATGCTACCACAATCTCTAATGCCATCACAATCTCTAAATCTATCTCTTTCAGAACCCCAAGATGCAGTTCCTCTGGTTCGGGTGACTTCTGTACCTTTAGGTCTTTCAGCTTTTTGAGCACCTTCTCCCCTGTAATAGTAACTGCACCCACTTCCTTCCCTCACACGCTACAACATCAGGCATACTGCTAGTGTCTTCCACAGTGAAGACTGATGCAAAATACTCATTTAGTTCATCAGCATCTCCTTGTCCCCCATTATTATTTCTTCTGCCTCATTTTCCAGCACTCCTACATCCATTCTCATTTCTCTTTGATTTTTAACATGTTTGAAAAAAACTTTTACTATCCACTGATATTATTTGCCAGCTTGCTTTCATATTTCATCTTTTCCCTTCTAATGATTTTTTACTTGCTCTCTGTAGGTTTTTAAAAATTTCCCACTATCTTTCCACTAATTTTCACCTTGTTGTATGCCCTTTCTTTTACTTTTACAATTGCTTTGACTTCCCTTGTCAGCCATGGTTGTACTATTTTACCATTTGAGTATTTATTCATTTTTGGAATACAAGTCCAGCACCTTCCTCATTTTTTCCCAGAAATGCACACCATTGCTGCTCTGCTGTTGTCCCTGCCAGCAGCTCCTTCCAATTTACTTTGACCAACTCCTCTCTCATACCACTGTAATTTCCCTTACTCCACCGAAATACTGCTACATCAGACTTGACTTTCTCCCTGTCAGATTTCAAGCTGAACACAATCATATTGTCGTCACTGGTTCCCAAGGGTTCTTTTACCTTAAGCTCCCTAATCACCTCTGACATAGCACCCAATCCAGTATAGCTGATCCCCTAGCAGGCTCAACAACAATCTGCTCTAAAAAGCCATCTCTTAGGCATTCAACAAACTCACTCTCTTGAGATCCATTACCAAACTGATTTTCCCATCGACCTGCATGTTAAATCTCCCATGACTACCATAACATTGCCCTTTTGGCTCGCCTTTTCTATTGCTTGTTGTAACCTGTGGTCCACCTCCCAGCCACTGTTGGAAGGCCTGTATGTAACTGCCATCAATGTCCTTTTACCCTTGCAGTTTATTAACTGTTTTCTGAACAAGGATTCAACATCTTCCAATCCTTTGTCACATCTTTCTACTGATTTGATGCCATTCTTTACCAGCAGAGCCACACCACCCTCTCTGCCTACCTTCCTATCCCTCCGATATAACCTGTAACCTTGGACATTCAGCTGCCAACTACAACCATCCTTCAGCCATGATTCACTGATGGCCACAACATCATACCTGACAGTCTGTAATAGTGCAACAAGATCATCCACCTTATTTCTTATACTACATGCATTTAGATACAACATCTTGAGTACCGCATTTGCTATCTTTTCTGATTCTGCACTCCTAATCTTTTGATACCCAGCTTGTAGGCTGAACTAAGTCCCATCACCTAGCTGCCCTTCCTGACAGTCTGACTGCACGCTATCTTTACTTTTTTACCAATACGTCCTATCCTGAGTCCCTTCACTTCGGTTCCCACACCCCTGACAAGTTAGTTTAAACCCTCCCCAACAGCTCGAACAAACCTGCCCGCAAGAGTATTGGTCCGCTTCGAGTTCAGGTACAACCTGTCACTTTTGAACGGGTCATATCTCCCCCAGAACAGATCCCAATTATCCAAGAACCTGAAGCCCTGCCCCCTGCACCAGCTTCTCAGCCTCACATTTATCTGCCAAACCATCCTGTTCCTACACTCACTGGCGTGTGGCAAATCAGCAATCCAGAAATTACTACCCGGGAGGTCCTGCTTCTCAGCTTTCTACCTCACTCTCTAAATTCTCTTTTCAGGACCTCATTGCTTTTCCTTCCTATGTCATTGGTACCAATATCTATCAAGACATCTGGCTGCTCCCCCTCCCTTTCCAAAATGTTGTGGACGTGATCCGAGACATCCCTGACCCTGGCACCTGGGAAGCAACAGTTAACAATCTGTGGCTCTAGAGTGATATTAATGTGCTGATGCAATATGGCAGATAGAGTTTAATCCAGATTATGAGGTGATGCACTTTTGGAGCAGTAGAGAAGCTAGAACATACATCGTGAATGGTAAGGTCCTTTTTCCCTGGGAAAAAGACTAGAGCATTGTGAAAGAAGTGACTCCGTTCCTTATCACTCCTTCATCTTGTACCTATCTTCCTTCTGATAACTAAATAGCAATGAGCACACCAGTAATAGAGGGCCAGGAGAGTAATGGTCACCCGGTTCGACACTCACCCAGCTGGGTACTGACACTCCACTACACTCAGCGTGGGACAAGGTCTGAAGGTGTGTCATGAGGCTCAACATCTAAGGCAGCACCAAATGGTATCGCGAGCTCATGGAGGATGGGATCACAAGAATGCTGCTGAAGAGGGCAGATGAGGTATTTTTTATGGGGTATCTGGAAGCAAAAATGGGTGGGCATCATTGGCAGGCCCGCCAGTGTATCTGCAGAAAATGTCACTGAGTGTCCAATACCAATCTTGTAGGGGGGTTTGCACATGGCTTGAAGACTATCATTGCTGCAAAGAGAAGCAGGAAATTCCAGTTCTATGAAGCTGACCCAACAATAATAACAACATAAGAACATAAGAAAGAGTAGGCCAATCAGCTCCTTGAGTCTGTTTTGCCTTTCCGTAAGATCACGACTATGCAATATTGAGCTACAACAACATTGTTAAGCTCTCTTTCCCCAAACCCCTTGACTCCTTTGTAGTTTAAATACCTGTCACTCTCAGTTTGAATACGTTAATGCCTCTGCTGCCTCCTTTCTCTGGAGGTAAAGGAGTCCAGACTATGTTAGCTGATGCCCTCATGGATATAAACCGTGAAGAGCTGAGGCCCATCCACTGGACCTCCTCTACCCCATTAGTCGCAGCTTATCAATTTGAAAATGATCCGTTTATTCTCTCTATTTGATTTCTGTCTGAGAATCAATTCTCAGTCAGTGTCAGCATATTACGTGATGATTCCTTTACTCTGACCTTGTTCACCAACCTACTAACATTATTGAATGTTTTCCAAAAAGCCAAATACTCTACTTGCACTAGTTCCACCCCCTCCCCCCGATTCTCTCGACACATCCTCAATGAGCTCCAACATATCAGTCAAATGTTAAATCTGTATAGCACCTGAGTGTCAGCAAGACACAAAGGGCAGTGGTTCACACTAATCTTGGGTGCTTCCTGAATCTTCTTCATTCCTTTCTGGCCCAGATGCCCCTTTCAGGGTCCTCGGCTCGCATGCAAGCACATTTTCACCATGACAGCACACGCTGACGCTACAAACACGCATGCATGCACCCACTCCCATTGGAACCATGAACCCCAAATCCCTGCAGAAGACTTTTTACAGACCTGCACCTTTATCAGATTGAAAGAAAGGTAAAAATTATCACAGAATAAAACTTACTGAATGCACAAGAACCATACCAACCATCCAGATCATGCCAAGATCTAAACTTTAGCTTTATGGGATGCAGGCAATAATGCCTACAACAGTGAATTCCTTTCAGTTTACTCAGCACTAAAGTAATTCATCATAACGAAGAATATGTTTGTCTATTTACTTGAGGTGGGGATAAATTACTGGAACATTCCTTGTGTGAATACTTGGCATAGAAATAAGATTAATACAATCACAATGCTGTTTCTCATTAATAATCTAACCCTAAATCTAAATTTTAATATTCTAAACTCCTCTGCAAGAGTTTAGAATTATAATGTTAATATACACAGTCAGGGATTTGAGCCAGATGTGAAGCATTATAAAGGGTCTTACACTTAAATGCAGGCACCTATTATGGAAGGATCAGTGATACTTAATGCATTAACTTAAATGAGTACAGTTCTCAGAGGCATGCAACTGATAATCCAGTGCATGTGGGTTCAGTTTTATTCTGTGGCTGCCTGGGTACAGAGACCACCTCAAAAATTAGCTATAATTAATGGAGACCAGACAGTTGTACAACAAAGGTATCAGACAAACTAGGAGAATAGAAAACGGATTAGTCCTCAGGACCTGATAACCTGCGCTCCCAGGTTTTGAACAGGATGTCAATGAAGATAGTAGATCTGCTGGTTGACATCTCCCAAAATTCCTTATGTACTAGAGCAGCTCTCCACAGATCAAAATAAGAATGTTACACATTATAAATCAATTACATGTTCAATGCTTCATTTTAATGCTAGCACCTAAATTAAGTCAAGGAAATCCTCATCAATACTCAGAGATAACAGGATATTTTCACATGCTTCTCAGACAGCTTTGTCCAAAAATGAAATAATTGTAATGGTAAAATGTCATTCACATCCTCGGATGTCGTAAAGCTAAATAGAATCAGGATTATTATCACTGAGGCACATCATGAAACTTGTTGTTTTGCCACAGCAGTACAGTGCAATACAACCTGATGGCATGAACGTCGATTTCTCAAACTTCCGGTAATGCCCCCTACCCACCCCTTCTCAATTTCTCACCCCCTTTTCCCTCTCTCACCTCATCTCTTTTCCTGTCTATCGAAGCCCTCTGGTGCTCCTCCCCACTTTTCTTTCTTCCATGACCTGTCTCTTTCACCATTCACCTTCCCAGTGCTTTACTTCATCCCTCCCCCTCCAAGTTTCACTTATTACCTTGTGTTTCTCTCTCCCCTCCCCCCCCCCCACCTTTCAAATCTACTCCTCAGCTATTCCTCTACTCCTCAGCTATTTTCCTCCAGTCCTGCAGTAAGGTCTCGGTCTGAAATGTCGTCTGCACTTTTTTCCCATACGTTGCCTGGCCAGCTGAGATCCTCCAGCGTTGTGTGCGTTGCTTGAATTTCCACCATCTGCAGATCTTCTCTTGTTTGTGACATAAAAATGACTATAAATTACAATGAGAAAAATATATTAAAAATTAAATAGGTAAGTAGTGGAAAAATAGAGGAAGAAATGAGGTAGATTTCAATGGTTCATTGTCCATTCAGAAATCTGATGGTGGAGGGGAAGAAGCTATTCCTGAAAGTCTTGAGTGTGTGTCTTCAGCTCGAGCTTTATTGCAAATGTGAGGACAATAAGATTGCAGTGTTACTCCAATCAGAGCAAAACAGCATGCCAGCAGTTCAATTACTAAAAACACAATGACTACATTTAAAATAATGTCTGAGATTCAAGCTAGATCTAAGATCTAAGTTACAACTGAATTAAAAATAAACAACTCTAAAATGGGGCATTGCTCAGCTGCACAACAGACCTGAGGAGAAAGCAATTTTTCAGACTGGATGTCCATGCAGAGATGATTCTTTATTTCCTGCTAGATGGAAGGAAGGTGATTACTGGGGTGGTTCCTGTACCTCTATCCTGATAATAGCAATGAGAAGAGGGCATGTCCTGGATGGTGAGGGTCCTCAATGATGGATGCTGCCTCCTTGAGACATCACCTTTTCAAGAAGGCCTCGATGGTAGGGAGGCTGGTGCCTTGATGGAGCTAACTGAATTTACAACCCTCTGCAACTTTTTCCCATCCTGTTCATTGGCACCTCCATACCAGACTGTGATGCAACCAGAATGCTCTCCGTGATACATCTGCAGAATATGGGAAAGTACCAATGGTTATGCTGCTGCCTAAGAGAGCAGTGAAGAGAAACTGAAGATCTACACACCAGTTAACTCGATATGAATGTTAGTGAAAATGCTAGGATATATTATCAAGAGCACTTAAGAAATAAAAGGATCAGAGATGTTTATGGCTCATAGGTTCTAGTAGGGCAGTGGATGCTGGCATGCACGTTTGTAGTGTTCGTGTGTGCTGTGATAACAATGAAGGTGTTGGCACGTGAGTCAAGGAGTCTAAAGAGGGAGTTTGGTTCAGAAGAAAAATGAAGTAGCAGGGTTAGAATAAATTAATGAAGAAGAAACCTAGGCCAACAACTCATCTGAGCTTAGAGTTGGCAGAATGAATAAGGGGACACCTGTGGATGTGGTGCACTCGGACTTACTGTGGGCCTTCAATGAGGTACCACACGAAAAAGTAATTAGAGTGCATGGAGTTAATGATAATTGTGTACTGATGGTTAATTAAGAGATAGAAAGCAGAATAGGAATAAACAGTTTAGTTTTGGTTAGGAGGCTAAAAGGGGACTGAATATAATACATCATGGTTTATGGATATTAAGTATAATATATCAGTGGTGTAAATTGTGAGGAGAATGAAGAAAGGGTTATAAACAAAACAGGCAAATAAGACCATAAGATATAGCAGAATTAGGTCATTTGGCCCATCAAGTCTGCATCGCCATTTCATCATGGCCGATCCATTTATCCTCTCAGCCTCAATTTCCTGCCTTCCCTTCATATCCTTCTTACCCTAACCAATCAACAATCTATTAACCTCTGCCTTAAGTATACATAAAGACTTGGCCTCCACAACTGCCTGTGGCAATGTATTCACAGATTCACCATTCTCTGGCTAAAGAAATTCTTCCTCATCTCCTTTCTAAATGGACATCCATCTGGTCTTAGGCACTCCCACCATAGGAAACATCCTTTCCACATCCACTCTATTAAGGCCTTTCACCATTCAATAGGTTTCAATGAGGTCACCACTTATTCTTCTAAATTGCAGTGAATACAGGCTCAGAGCCATCAAACGCTCTTCATGGACAAGCTGGTTAATCCGTGAATCATTTTCGTGAACCTTCTCCAGTTTCAGCATATCCTTTCTAAGATAATCATCATCATCATCAGGTGCCATGTCCAGTTTGAGCTTTGACTGCCATGGCCCACACACTCCTGTTTCGGGTCAAGTGGATCAATTCATTGGCATTCATTTCCAGTTCTCTGGCTGCTGTCTCCATCATCATTTGTCTTTGCCTTCCTCTTGCTTTCTTCCCTTCAATCTTTCCCATAATTACCGTGCATTTTAACTCCTCTTTCCTAATCACATGTCCAATGAAGTCACATTGCCTTTTCATGATCTCATACATTATTTCTCTTTTTGTGCTTGCTCTGTTCATGACATCCTCATTAGATATTCGTTTCATCCATGATATTCTTTGCATCCTCCTCAAAACCACATCTCTGCTGCTTCAGTTCATTTCCTCATGTTACTAGATATTGTCCAATATTCTGAACCATATAACATAACTGGATAAATGTAAGATAAGGGGCCCAAACCTGCTCACAATACTCCGTGAAGTCTCACCACACAGAGTGCTTTATAAAGTCTCAACATTACATCCTTGCTTTTATATTCTAGTCCTCTTGAAATGAATGCTAACATCGCATTTTTCTTCCTTATCACAGACTCAACCTGCAAATTAACCTTTAGGAAATCCTGCATATAGCCTTCCAAATCCCTTTGCACCTTAGATTGTTGTATTTTCTCTCCATTTAGAAAATAGTCACCCTTCATTTCTTCTACCAAAATGCATGATTATACACTACCTGACACTATATTCCATCTGTCACTTCTTTCTCTATTATCCTAATTTGTCTGTTCTTCTGTGTCCTCCCTATTTCCTCAAAACTACCTGCCGCTCCACCTATCTTTATATCATCTGCAAACTTTGCAACAAAGGCATCAATCCATCATCCAAATCATAGACATATAACATAAAAAGAAACAGTCCTAACACAGGCCCCTGTGGAACACCACTAGTCACCAGCAGCCAGTCAGAAAAGGATCCTTTTATTCCCACACTTTGCCTTCTGCCAATCAGCCACTGCTTTATCCATACTGGAATCTTTCCTAAACTACCATAGGCTCGTAGTTTGTTAAACAACTTTATGTATGGCACCTTGTCAAAGGCCTTCTGAAAATCCATGTACACAACAATGACCGATTCTCCTTTGTCTATCCTGCTTGTTATTTCTTCAAAGAATTCCAACAGATTTGTCTGGCAAGACTTTCCCTTGAGGAAACCCTGCTGACTACCGCCTATTTTATAATGTACCTCCAAGTACCCCAAAACCACATCTTTAACAGTTGTCTCCAGCATCTTCCCTACCACCGAAGTCAGACTAACAGGCCTATAATTTAGTTTCTTCTGCCTCACTTCTTTCTTAAAAAGTGGAGTGAGATTTACAATTTTCCAGTCTTCCAGAACCATTCCAGAATCTAGTGAATCTTGAAAGATCATTACTAATGCCTCCTCAATCTCTTCGGCCGCCTCTTTCGGAACTCTGGGGTGTACACCATCTGGTCCAGGTGACTTATCTACCTTCAGACCTTTCAGTTTCCCAAGGTGTGTGGTAACATTGTGGTAACTTCACACACTTCATCCCCTGGATACCTGGAACTTTCACTATACTTCTAATGCCTTCCTCAGTGCAGACCAAGGCAAAATACTTATTCAATTCATCCGCCATTTCTTTGTCCCCCATTATGACCTTTCCACTCTTGCCTTTCTTTTACGCTTTATGTATCTGAAGAAACTTTTGGTATCTACTTCAATATTATTGGCTAACTTACTTTCGTATTCCACCTTTACCTCGTTAATGATTTTTTTAGTTGCCTTCTGTTGGTATTTAAAAGCTTTCCAATCTCCTAACTTCCCATTAATTTTTGCAGCATTATATGGCTTCTCTTTTGGTTTTATACTACCTTTGAATTCCCTTGTTAGCCACGGTTGTGTTATCTTGCCTTCAGAATACTTCATCTTCTTTGGGATATATATATCCTATGCTGTCCAAATTGCTTCCAGAAATTCCAGCCATTGCTGCTCTGCCATCATCCCTGCCAGTGTTCTTTTCCAGTCAATTCTGGCCAACTCCTCTCTCATGTCTCTGTAATTTCCTTTACATCACTTTAATACTGATACATCAGACTTTAGCTTCTTCTTCTCAAATTTCAGGGTGAATATGATCATCTTATGATCATTCCCCTCAGGGTTCTTTTACCTTAAGCTCTCTAATCAATTCCGGTTCATTGCACAACACCAAATCCAGAATAGCTGATCTCATAGTGGGCTCAACCACAAGCTGCTTTAAAAAGCCATCTCGTGGGCATCCTAGAAATACTCCCTCTTGGAAACCCACACCAACATGATTTTCTCAACCTACCTGCATACTGAAATCCCCCATGACTATTGTAACATTGCCTTTTTGTGCATTTTCTATCTCCTGTTGTAACATATAGACCACATCTTTACTACTGTTTGAGGATCTATATATAACTTCCATCAAGGTCTTTTTATTCTTGCAGTTCTGACCCTATGTCACCTCTTTCTAATGATTTAATTTAATTTTTTTTTAACAACAGAGCCACACCAGCCCTTCGGCCTTCCTGCCTATCCTTTCAATAAAATAATGTCCTTAGACATTAAGCTCCCAGTTATAATCTTCTTTCAGCCATGATTCAGTGATGCCCACAACATCATACTTGCCAGTCTGTAACTGTGCTACAAGTTCATCGACCTTACTCCATATACTGCGCATATTCAAGTATAGCAGCTTTAGTCCTGTATTCACCTTTTTCAATGTTGTCCACTTTCTACATTGCAACTCATCCTGTTGACTGCAATTTTGCCCTACCACCAGCTTCTCTTTGCTTGGAGTCTCACTATGCATTGCTTCTGTTTGTAAACCAACTCCCTCATCTTCAACACTCTCACTACAGATCCCATTGCTCTGGCAAATTAGCTTAAATGGATGAGAACATGGCTTCAGAGCACTTCTCATCACCAGTCAACCCTTTTCCTGAATGTTTCTCATGTATTATAGTGATCTATTATTAAAGAACTCTGGTCTTCCACACACATATGCTTTAGTAAAAGGTCTAACAATGTTTCTTATTCTTAATATAATCAACAGACTCTTACTACAAATGCTTCTCATTTAGATTGTACAAAACATACAATCCTCAATTCAACACTGTATCTCTAAACTGTTTTGTTAGAGTTATCACCATGTGATTTTCCCCTCTTGAATTGCAGTAGCTACAAAGCCATCCCTGGTGCTTGTCTATTCTAATTTGCTTCTCCATTGGTGAAAGAATGTACTGCGCAACTGGCAGTTTTGTTCAGTTCCCCATTTGCTTAAAAAAAAGAAATACTAAGCACAAAAGGAGTAAAACTCTCACTCTCTCGACCTATTTATCGAGGAAAATACTCCAACAGGTCTGAGGGATGCTCAACTTAACAATTTATGTGATTATAAAGCAATAAAAGTTGATACCAAAATACAACTAATTCGTAACAGACAAAATAATAGGCCCATAACAAGCATAGTGTAACATATGGGCTGCAACAGGATTATAGTTGAAGCAAAGGCAACTTCAATTAATCCAAATAATTGTGAAGACTCAAACAACAGGGGAATTTACCTCCTTTTCTCCAGAATTTGCCCACTGTAGCAACTTTATTGTAAAATTTAAAAACATTCATTTGCATTGATTGCGGCTTCTAATGCTTTAATATCAGCTTAACGTCTCTTTGGGGTAATTGTGCTGGAAGCTGTACTTGGAAGGCAATGATGTCAGCATTATTCATACTGTTAAACACCCAGACCAACAAAGCTGAATTATTGATTGAATCCAATCAAATTTTATATAAACATTAATTCTCAATAAACGGAGGCATTTACTCCAAAGGTTCTGTTATTAAGTATGCACTGTACAGATGGTTTTGCTACACATGGTCTGCTACAAATTATATTACTGGAGAATGATCAGCTGTGATATGGCTCTGCTAAATTAATAAGATGATAATGATGGAACTGATGTTTTTAAGATAGGCTTACATAAATGATTTTTTTGCATAAACACTGATACATTCGACTGTTCAATTACTTGTTTGTGAGTGATTAAAGTAAAACTGGCTCCATTTTTATTTAGACAACAGTTATCACTCAAATATTGCAACAGAATGGTGTTGCATGCAATTATGATCCTCAACAACGCCATATTAAATTTTAGAGTGAATAAATTACCTATGGCCAATCATATGTAAATATCCCAAATGCTCAGTCATAAATTAACTTTATTTTTGTCCGATCTATTAAATGTTTATTGCCAAGGAATAAGTAGCATTTTTCAACTAACTGGCATAGTCATATCAATACAGGAATTGGCTGCCTTCTCTCATGTATTCACAGAACAATTTTCAAGCAGGAATTTCAAAGTTTGTGTTGGATATATAACAGTGAATCATCTAGCACACAGGGTAGATCAGGAATAGTTGTGTATTTAATATTTCAGTAATATTTGAGTAATATTTCAGTGATTCAATTATATTTTGATTAAGCATTTTTGTTGCTTATATAATTCATTATGGGTTATATGTACAAAGTACAAGAATGTCATATGTTATCACACCATCACTTTGTATCTGAGCATCTTGCTAAAAAGCTAAACAAAACTGAGACTCACATATCCTGGCTCCAAGCTTTCTCTTTCAATTAGTTTTAGGTTTTGGAGTTACAAAACATAACAGTGATGATGAGTAAGTTTTAAATGAACCCATGACAACTATCTACCTATCTGTTGAAGCACAGAGAGACTTTCAAGTTTTACAAAAATTGGAGCAAGATGTGTGAATTTAAACAAAAATCAGAACGGGCTTTCTTCGCAAGAAGTGAGAAATGGTTGAGTGAAATAAAAAAGAAGAAAACAGACAAATTCATGTATTCATAAACAGTGAGTACCAGGTGACAATAATAAATAGATAAATAAACAAACAGTAATAGCTGGCTACATCAGAAAGATAGATGCATTTGATTACACAACAGATAACTGGATATTGTATATTGAGTGAATTGAGCAGGATTTTGAAGCAAATGAAATAGCCAATGCAAAGTGAGTTCCAGTTTTGCTGAGTGTATCAGTGGAAGGTCATATAGTTTACTTAGAAGTTTGACTGCTCTAACCAAATCATCCAAAATTAGCTTTGCTGATATCATAGAAGTAATGCAGGAATATTTAGAACCAAAGTCGTCATTAATTGCAGAATTCCTTAGGTTTCGTAAGCAGAATCAAAAGGAAAGGGAGTCTATTTATTTCAGCTTATGTGGCTGAATTGAAGTGATTGTTTGAGCATTGTCATCTCAGTAATGGGCTCACTGAGAGATAATTTACTTCATGGAATCTTACAAGAAAGCATTCAAAAACAGCCCATAACGGAAGCAGAATTCTCATTTAGAAGGGTAATTGAAATTGCAATTTCAATGGAAACAAAAGACAGAGAGGCAATTGAGTTGAGTTAAAAGTGAGCATAAACAAACTGGCAACGTCTAAAAAGAAACTGAATTACCCTAACAAATTGTGTTACCATTGTGGTAGGGGCAGATGCACCAGACCAATGCAGGTTTAAAGGCATGCAACAAACTAAAACAAATACAAAGAGCGTGCTGAGCAGACAAAAATAAGGGCACTGCATGGTGAAGAGAAAAAATAAAAAGTGAAATTACAGTTTCCAAAAAAGCATTAATTTTCATACTGTTGAGGAAAAATCTGATAATGAAAAGAGGGGTATAGGACTGGGTAGCCTTCAGATTTACTATGTGAAAGCTAACAATGAACAAACAAACACGAGCAAATCTGCAGATGCTGGAAATTCAAGCAACACACACAAAATGCTGGTGGAACGCAGGAAGCCAGCGCCAAAACATCGAATGTACTTCTTCCTATAGATGCTGCCTGGCCTTCTGCATTCCACCGGCATTTTGAATGGACAAGCAATTTGGTTTATACCAGAAGTGAATGGCAAATTAAATAACATGGAATTGGACTCAGCTTTTTCAGTCATTCCACAAAATGAGTTTAAACGGCATTTCAATGATACTGAACTGAAGCCTGCAGATATCCAATTAAGAACTTATACTGGACAAAAGATAACTCCTATGGGAATGACAGTGAAATACAACAACCGACAAGCAACATTGATGTATGTTTTGTTTATATCTCCCTCTTGCTGGGAAAGGGTGACACCTCTGTCCCTTTATTAGTGAGACAGAGAGTGGGGAAGCCTGTGGTATGTCAGTTTGTTGGGTAAATGATTTATTTTTGTTGCACTGCAGATCCTGGTCTTTCTAGGGGCTTTGCAATTACTTGCTTGGTGGGTGGAGGGTGCTCCTGCTTTTTTGCTGAAGTAAGGGTTGGGGGAGTGGAGTGTCATTGTTTTGATGCTGCTTGTGCATAGGAGGAGAGTGGGGGGGATTCTTTAGGGTTCTAGTGCTTTTTCTGTCACTGATTCTTTGGGGTAGTCTTCTGTTCTAGTGGATGTCTGCAGAGGTCAAGAATGTTAGGTTTGTATATATTCTCAGATGTTAAAAGGAACCATTGAACTATACTGTATGTGGTAAAAATAGGAGAGCCAGCATTGTGGGGATGTGATTGGCTGAGACAACTACAACTTGATTGGAGATTCATCCACCATTTGAATTACCACATCACCTGTAATAGAGTGAACTGAAAGCGAATTAAGCAAGATAATAGGTGATGCCACAGCAGTGCTCAAGGATGGCATTGGGAAACTCAAACATCAAGGGTAAAACAGTGTTGAATGAAAATGCCACACCCAAGTTTAGCAAAGTCTGTCCAGTTTCTTATACCATCCATGATAAAATAACTTATGAGCTAGATTGCTTGGAGACTGAAGGAATTCTTTACAAGGGTGAGTGGAGCCCATGGGCAATGCCAGTGATCCCAGTAGCCAAGAAGAATGGATCTGTCAGGATCTGTGGTGATTTTAAGGTCACTTTTAACCCAGTACTGAAAGTAGATCAATACTCTCTGCCCAGGATAGAGGATACCTTTGCAAACCTTGTTGGAGGGAAGCACTTCATCAACATGGATTTAGCAGAGGCCTAGTGACAGATGGAAATGAAAAAAGAGTCCAAAGAGTTTCTCACTAAAAACACTCACGAAGGGCTTTATCACTATAATGGGCTTATTTTCGGGGTGGCATATGTGACCCTTAGGTAATTGGACTCCTTCAGTCTTGCCTCTTTTCACTGCCATCTGGCTGCACTTTTCCAGTCCGAGTGACAGCCTGATGTCTCTGCTGTACACCCTTGTCATGTGGATTAGTGAATCATTGTCTCCTTCACTTCTGGCATGCAACTTGATGTCATCCATGTACAGGAGATTGTTGATGGTCACTCCACTCTTGAAACTGTACCCATATCTGCTCTTTAAGATGATCTGGCTGAGGTGATTCAAGCCTGTGCAGAATAGCAGTGGGGATAGTGCATCACCTTGGTATATTCCACATCTAATGGCATTGGGGAGTATTGAATTTAAGTTAACTTCTAGCATTGTCCTCCAATGACCCATTGATTTCTTGATGAAGGTCCTTAGCACCTTGTTGACCTTGTACAGTGACAGGCATTCAAGGATCCATGTGAGGGGCTTTGAGTCGTATGCCTTCTGGTAGTTGACCCAGGCTATGCTTAGGTTAGCTTGCCAGGTCTTGGAGTCTCACACGACTGACTGCTTTATCTACCAATAGTTGGTGCTTGGAGCCTCTGGCTCCATTACCAATCCTCCTCTGAGCAGGGCTCAGGAATTTAGTGGCTCTGAGTTTCCATGTTGTTGACAGGCAGGTTATAGGCCAGTAGTTTGATGGTGTTGCTCCTTTGTGAGGATCCTTCATTATGAGCAGTGTCCTTCCTTGAGTTAGCCAGTCAGAGTGGGAGCCTGCTTCAAGCAGATGGTTCATTTGAGCTGCCAGCTATGTATGTAATGCTGTCAGTTTCTTCAGCCAACAGACATGGATCATTTTAGGCCCTGGTGATGTCCAGCTCTTCATTCTTGCTATCCATTGCTGGACATCTACTACTGCAATGGTGACTGGTTCTTCCTCTGAGATTGCAGATGCCTGCTTGTAGTTTTTTCAGGCACTGGGCACTGGTGTTGTGCTGCTTCTTTCTCCCATATACTCTTCAAGTGCTATTTTAGTTGGTTCAGGTACTGACATGCCGTTACTATAGAACTGTGTGAATACTTTTCCTGATTCTTCAGAGAAAAGTGCATTTATTTGCTTAGCCTCTGCATCTTTAGTATACCTCTGTAGTTTAGTAGCCAGAACTGTTAACCATTTCAGGGCTTTGGCTATGGACATGCCTCTGTACTTCCTGAGTAGCTGAAATGAGTCTTTGATCTTCACACCCCTCTGCAGCTCAGTTAGTCTGCTGACCCCCGCCCTTGTGGTTTTCATTTTGACTTCCAATCATCATCTTCAGGTGGGCTTATGACAGTCCCCTCCACTGTTTTTCATTTTGTAGCCCAGCATTTCTAGGACTGCTGCTGCCAATGCAGATATTAGGTTATTAGTCTCAAGTATTTTGGAGGTTGAAATTGTAAGTAGTGCTTCATTGACTGCTTCTAGCAGGCTGTCTGATGGAATCTTATCGCTATGTCTGGAAAGCCTAGTTCATTAATTGACAGTCACCAGTTTAGCCATGTTCTTCTCTCTGACTGCAGCAGCCAGCATTGATATGCCCCGAGATGAGATTCGAACTTGCATTTCCCATGTACAAAGTGATGCTAGTACCTTTGCGCCATCTGTGAACTGTGGAGGTGGGGTTTGAACTCATATTTCCTGATCAGCTCAGTTCTGCGGTGATGTTGCCGTGGTGTATCGTGATTGGATGCCTTCCAATCCAAGGTGTGATAGTAATCCTCTGTTGGCAGCGTTTGATCGCTGAGTAACCACTTGTTTCTCTGTGAATGTGGACGATGGTCTTTGCTCTTGCCAGAGTCCTACATGCGCTTGATGTATCCTCGTTCTTGTGGGTTGCTGGTGAAGTACATTCCATTAATCCATATTGTTCAGTCTCATCCATTTATGATTTGTTCCAGTAGCCACTTTACGAGGTTCATTATATATAAAACAAAACTAAGGCATGCATCTCGGGGCTCCGCTTTTTTTTCTTTCAATTAGTTTTATACTTGTTAGTTGCAAAGCACAGCATAAATAAGCAATCAACGGCATTTTTGCTTCAAAGAATATTCGGTGTCCAGCTGATATCATTTGTTCATAAAAATTCCAGATAGTTTGAGCTGATCATTCACAAATAGGTTGGCTGTATCCATCAAAAAATCAAGAGAGGCTGACTCCAGATTGACCATTTGCACCAAAACCAATACCATCTGTCTGGAATTCAGTCTTTGCAGGAATCAGATTAATGCACAGATTATCCTGTCAATTCTGTGCTTCAGACCTCAGCCATACCACAAAACCTAACTGCAGCCTTACACACACCGCAGTGAAGCAGAACCTGACTCTGGTGACCAGAGCCCGTATTCAATTGGAATCATACTCCCAATGTTCTGTGGAATTTACAGGAATACACTATGTAAGAAATTAGAGCAAATGCATCCATGTGGCCCCTTTGAGCCAGCTTCACCTTTGAATAAAATGATGGCTGATTCGATGCTGGTTGCAACTCCATTTTGATGCCAATTCCCCATGATCTTTAACCCCTCTATTGTCCAAAAATCTGTTATAAAACATTGAACAGTACAGAACTAGAATGGGCCCTTCAGACCACACTGTTGCGTCAAGCTAATTAAATTAGTAACCACGAGGAAATCTGCAAATGCTGGAAATTCAAGCAACACACACAAAATGCTGGTGGAATGCCGCAGGCCAGGCAGCATCTATAGGAAGAAGCACTGTCGACGTTTCAGGACCTGACGAAGGGTCTCGGCCCGAAACGTCGTCAGTGCTTCTTCCTATAGATGCTGCCTGGCCTGCTGAGTTCCACCAGCGTTTTGTGTAAATTAGTAACCGAATGTCCAACTAAACTAATCCCTTCTGCCCACCCATATCCATCTATTTCCTACACATGCATGTGCCTACCTGCTGTGACGTAGCACTTTGAGAGGTTGCTGATAAACCATATCAACTCCTACATAAAATGCAGATTTGATCCATTCCAATTTGTCGTAACAGGTCCTCAGCAGATGCCATTTCATTGGCTCTTCACTCAATCCTGGAACATCTGACCAGCAAACTGCATACATCAGGATGCTCATTATTGACTACAGCTCGGCATCCAGTACTATCACCTCCCCCCCCCCCCACCTCAAAACCAATCAGTAAGTCCAAGCCCTTGGTCTCAAAACCTTCTTGTGCAATTTGATCCTCAATTGTAAACCCCAGTCAGTTTGGATTGGCAACAATATCTTCTCCACAACCTCCATCAGCAAAGGTGCGCTACAGCACTATGTGCTCAACCCTCTCCTCTACTTGCTTATGCTTATGACTGTGAGGCTAAGCACAGCTCCAATGCCATATTTGAGTTTGCCGGTGACACCACTGTTGTGGGCTGAATCAAAGATGGAGACGAATCAGCATATAGGAGATAAATTGAAAATCTCACTCAATGTCAGCAAGACCAAGAAGCTGATTATTGACTTCAGGAAAGGGAAACCCGAGATCCATGAGCCAGTCTCCACTGGGAGATCAGAAGTGGAGAGGGTCAGCAACTTTAAATTCCTTGATGTTATTATTTCAAAGAACCTGTCCTGGGCTCAGAACACAAGTGCCATTACAAAGAAAGCACTACAGTGTCTCTACTTTCTTAGGAGTTTGTACAGATTTGGCATGTCATCTAAAACTTAAACAAACTTCTATAGCTGTGTAGTGGAGTACATTGACTGGTTGCATCACAGCCTGGTATGGAAACACCAATGCCACTGAATGGAAAATCCTAAAAAAAGCAGTAGACACAGCCCAGTCCATCATGGTTAAAGCTCTCCCCACCACGGAGCACATCTACATAGAGTGCTGTCACAGGAAGCATCATCCATCATCAAGGACCCCACCAACCAGCCCATGCTCTTTTCTTGCTACTGCCATTAGGCAGAAGGTACAGGAGCCTCAGAACTCACACCACCAGGATCAGGGACAGTTATTACACCTCAGCCATCAAGCTGTTGAGCAAGAGAGGATAATTTCACTTAACTCATCATTGAACTGTTTCCACAACCTATGGACTCACTTTCAAGGACTCTTCATTGCATGTTCTCGATTTTTTTTTGTTTTTGCACAGTTTGTTGTCTTTATATACAACATTAGTTTTGTCTTCATAAAACACCTTTATCATCTCCTCAAAAACTCAATGAAGTTAGTAAGACATGACCTGCCCCACACAAAGACATGTTGACTGTCCCTAAATAGGCAATGATTTTCCAAAAGCTCATACATTCTATCCCTAACAATCCTCTCCAATAACTTCCCTGCAACTAATGGGAGACTTAATAGTCTATAGTTTTCAGAATTATCCCTACTTCCCTTCTTGAATAAAGGAAAAACATTGGCTGCATGCCAGTCTCCTATGACCTTGCCTGTGGTAAGAGAGGACACAGCAATCTCGGTCAAGGCTCCAGCAATTTCATCCTTTGCCTCTTTCAATAACCTTGGGCATATCCCACCAAGCCCTAGGGGCTTATCCATCTTATTGTTCTTTAAGAGACCCAGCATTACCTCCTTCCTTATCCCAAAATGCCCTAACATACACTCTACAGTGATCTTCTTACGTTCCACATCCTTCTCCTTGGTAAATACCGATATAGAGTACTCATTTAGGATTTTATCCACATCCCTACTTCCAAGTACATGCTTCAGCATGAGAGGTCCTACCTGCTGCTTAGTTATCTTCTTGTTCTTGAGATATTATATAATGCCTTCAGATTTTTTTAATCCAATTTGCCAAGGACTTTTCTTTTCCCCTCCTGGTTCTCTGAATTTCTTTCTTAAGCTCTTCTCTGGCTTCTTTATAATCCTCAAGGGACTTTACATACACTTCCTTTCTCTCCTTGATTAGATTTACCACCTCTTTTGACATCCAAAGTTCCCTTACTTCACCATCCAAGTCTTTCCTTCACTCTGGAAAAATCCTGTCTTTAAACTCAAGGAAGAGGAAATCTGCAGATGCCAGAAATCCAAGCAACCCACACAAAATGCCAGAAGAATTCAGCACTGATGAAGGGTCTCAGCCTGAAATATCAACTATACTCTTTTCATAGATGCTGCCTGGCCTGCTGAGTTTCTCCAGCATTTTGTATGTTGCTTGTCTTTAAACTCCTTCCACACCTCATTTGTGGCATTGCCCAAAAACAGCTGTTCTAAATTAATTCTACCTAGTTCTTGCCAAATAGTTTCCTAATTTGCCCAGCTTTAATTTAATACTCTCCTGCAAGATCCATACTTATCCTTATCTATAACCATCTTAAAAGTTAAGGAGTTACGATCACTGCTCCCAAATTCTTTCCCCACCGTAAGGTCAGTCACATGACCAGGCTCATTACCTTGGACTGCCTTTCTGCACATTCTGGGCTCAAGCCTCATAAATAACCAGCCATGGATGAGACCAGCACCTGTTGTCCAAAGTCTTCGTACCTCTCAGGCAAAATTGTTCATTGCCTGCAGCTGGTGGTAGAAATACTGAAGCAAATTATCAAGTAAAAAGTATCATTGTAACTATGGGAATTGCATTAAATCACCTGTTTTAACTTTGATATTAAGGGCATAAGATTGTTATACACTGTGAGTTTGACCCCCAAGAGGGTCTCCATTAATCTGTTTGTCGTGATTAATAAAGACTTTCATATTCAATGACTTCTCCAGTTTCTCTGATGACTTGATCATAGTCACAACTGGTTAAATGTTATGACTCACCCTCTTGTCACCTTCACAGGCAGTGCAAGGGATCAAGTCTAGCCAGTAACATTGTCATTACAAAAACCAAAATGATGAAAACTAGCCTATTGCTTCAGATCTAGATGCTCCTAATAGGAGCACAACTGTGAATGAAAAGGAACAGGAATGCAAACGCAGGGGAGGAGAGGGAGAGGGAGAGGGAGAGTATAATGGTATATGATAGTAATGTTATATACCAGTAAAATTGAACAATAATGGTACTTTGTAATGAAGGCTGGTTCTGGAAGGTAGATGATTCATTATTTTGATCAGAATAGAAACATATTGGTAAACTAGATGAGAAAGGATTGGAGTTATGGCAGACAAATCAAGTTCCACAACCTCGATAGCAAGACACACCGAGTGAGAAGAAATTGCACTCAACGTCTGAAGTTAGTCACCCCAGCCTCAATGGGAGTGAGATCAAATGAACTGGACTCATTTCAGTGGTTGGGCTAGTGAGCAAAAGGACAGCTCAGGAGGGGCTGTCACTGTAATGAGGCCTTTGCAGTCATTCAGATAGAGACCACCCCATTAAAGGAACGAAGAGACTTGTTATTTTATTGCCATCCCTGCCAGAGTCTTGCAGATAGCCAGTTAGGGATGACAGTGTAGCTTTAGGTCCACTTAGGGACATGGTAGCTGAGTAGTTGGGAGGGGATACCAAGTGAAGGGCAATTTTGCTATCCTGCTTAACTAGATACTCCTTAAAGTTTGCCCTCACATGGATATACTTCTTTCCAGGGACCAAGAGGGGAGTATGTTCTTCTGCTTCTATATCTTATGGTCTTATGTTAGGGAGTATTCTGGTGTTATAGAACCATAGAACACTACAGCGCAGTACAGGCCCTTCAGCCCTCCATGTTGTGCTGACCCATATAATCCTTAAAAAAAGTACTAAACCCACACTACCCCATAACCCTCCATTTTTCCTTCATCCATGTGCCTGTCCAAGAGGCTCTTAAATACCCCTAATGTTTTAGCCTCCACCACCATCCCTGGCAAGTCATTCCAGGCACTCACAACAACCCTCTGTGTAAAAAAACTTACCCCTGATGTCTCCCCTAAACTTCCCTCCCTTAATTTTGTACATATGGCCTCTGGTGTTTGCTACTGGTGCCCTGGGCAACAGGTACTGACTATCCACCCTATCTATGCCTCTCATAATCTTGTAGACCTCTATCAAGTCCCCTCTCATTCTTCTATGCTCCAAAGAGAAAAGTCCCAGCTCTGCTAACCTTGCTTCATATGACTTGTTGTCCAAACCAGGCAACATCCTGGTAAATCTCCTCTGCACTCTCTCCATAGCTTCCACATCCTTCATATAATGAGGTGACCAGAATTGAACACAATACTCTAAGTGCAGTCTCACCAGAGATTTGTAGAGTTGCAACATGACCTCTCTACTCTTTTACTCAATCCCCCTGTTAATGAAGCCTAGCATCCCATAGGCCTTCTTAACTACCCTATCAACCTGTGCAGCGACCTTGAGGGATGTATGGATTTGAACCCCAAGGTCCCTTTGTTCATCCACACTCTTAAGTAAATGACCATTAATCCTGTACTCAGTCTTCTGGTTTGTCCTTCCAAAATGCATCACCTCACACTTGTCTGGATTGAACTCCATCTGCCATTTTTCTGCCCAACTCTGCAGCCTGTCTATATCCTCTTGTAACCTTCGACCACCTACACCTCCATCCACAACTCCTCCAATCTTCGTGTCATCGGCAAACTTACTCACCCATCCTTCCACCTCTACAACCAGGTCATTTATAAAAATCACAAATAGCAAAGGTCCTAGGACAGATCCCTGCAGCACTCCACTAGTCACCGACCTCCAGGCAGAATACTTTCCTTCCACAACTACCCTCTGCTTTCTTCCATTAAGTCAATTTTTTATCCGAACAGCCAAGGTTCCAATTATCCCATGCCTCATGACTTTCTGGATGAGTCTCTCATGATCCATTAAGATATTGATGCCCAGGAAATTGAAGCTGCTCACAATTTCCATTGCTGATGCCTTGGTGAGGACTGGTGTGTGTTCTCCTGGCTTCCACATAGCTGCTCTCCTCCCTGAAGTCCGCAATTGATTCTTTGGTCGTGTTGGACATTTAACGTGAGGTTTTTGTTGTGGTGCCACTCAACTAGCCAATCTATCTCACTCCTAGTCCTTAGTCTCTGGCAAGGTTTAACTGTCTCCTGTAGGTGATAACACTACAGACCATGCCTCTGTAATGATGGAAAAGATTGTCAAGGATTTCAGAGGAAGTGCCAATCAAACGGCCTGCTTTGTCCAAAAAGGTATCGAAAATTTCAGTCAACCATCATGCTTTTAACTTCTACCCTAAAATGGTGCAAAAACTAAGGAGTCAGGACTGTAGTCATGCACAATACCTAGCCTTCAAGCTATTCTTGTAGCCTGAGGAAGTAAGTGACTCCTTTTTGATATGTGGTAACAAGGTTGAAGATGTAGTTGATGCAGGATATAACAATGACAGTTTCTTTGAAGGTCTAGAGGAAGTGGATCAAAACATTTAGTCTTGATATTGTCATTTGCTTATGTTTGTGGTTCAAATGATTCTTTCTACATATTAGATCAAGCTCGAGAGTAGTGCAGGTCGTCATGGTTCTCTCTGCCGCAAAATGGCAGATTTTCCAAGTACATAGTTAACACACACTAGTTAATTGTCACAGCTTGGTTTTGTGCTGTTACCAAAGTCAGAGTTGAGTTCATTGACATATACACAAGTACATGTTGGCAATGGCGCAACAAAAAACTTACTTGCAGCAGCATACCAGACATATAGCATTATATAAGTAGCATTCACTAGAAAAAAAAATCACTGAAACATAGGTTGTACACAAATTTTACTAGAAGAACACAATAAGAGCAAAAATTAAGTCCATTGTAATTCGGAGTTTTTCAATGTGTTACTAAACTACAGTGATTAGGGCTTTGCCAGCTGGTTCAAGAACCAAAAGGAAAGTACAGTAACTGTTCAATTACCTCCTCTACATTATTCCAGCTCGCCATTGCAAGTCTGAGAGAAAATCAAACACAAATCAGCACACAGCCATGCTACAGCCAACAGCACAAACCTTAATTTTGGAGCCTTTACTTTGCAGAGGCATTCATGATAATGTACCAAAAATATGTTACAAGATATCGTATATCCATTCTTCCAAAGGAAAAAAAACTGAAAACAGCTTCTTGATGGGAAAGTATCACCACTGTTCTGGCTTCTAGCATCAGGAAGCCCCATTATACCTTCAAACTTTCAGAAGGTTGTGGCAGCATGGTCCAAGAAACATGCACAAAATTCTGGAGGAACTCAGCAGGTTAGGCAGCATCCATGGAAATGAAGCAACAGTCAATATTTCGTGTCAAGGCCCTTCTTCGGGTCACAGGGATCATCCTTGCAGGGCAGGGAATTCTCGCCAAAACAGTGGATTTGGAGAAAGAGGCAATGGAAGGAGTGCTCAGCATCATGGCGTGTGCGGAACTCATGAAGTGTGGGCGAAGGCCCTTGCTGAGGTCAGAATGTTGCACCTCAGAGAAGGGAAGGTCAGCAGGAAAGGTGAAGACACAGCAGGGATTGAAGAGGGAGGAGAGTTGGAGGCGTCAGAGGAAGGGGAAGGAATGGGGTGTTCAGGGAAGGTAGGGTGGGAGGAAGCTGGAGGCTCCGAGGGTCCAAGAGGTGACAGTAGAGCCTGAGAGATCTGGGGTTGGAGAGTGGTGGTGGGGTAATAGGGGCCCAGGGACCCAGCAACAGTGAGGAAGATCTCAGCCTGGAGGTGCTGGGGGCCAAGGTCCAGGCTGGTGCTGGGCAGTCTGAAGGTTTCTGGGGTCATGGGAACTAACGATGGTGGCAGTGGAATCTGATGTCTGGATCCACTTGGAGTCATTGGAACCAGGGTTGGCTACAATTGTACCACTGGTTGAGAGGTATCCAGGCCATCGGAGCAGGGGTTGGAGTCATGGAGATCCATGGTCTGGGAGCGTCCAATCAAACCAAGGTCCAAGCAGAAGGCTACAGGGACTGCGGTCTAGGGGCATAAAGGGCCATTGAAAACAGTGTTGGAGACAGCAAGATGTATGGTCTGGAGATGGACAATCTTCTAAACGTTTCTGGACACGAGGAAGGTGAACAACTGGTGGTTGAAAGTGTGGATACAGCGGAGGATGAAGTATCAGAGAGGCCTATGGCAAGCGGAGGAAAGAGAGACCCGAAGCTGTAGCAGATAGCTGTAGCTGTACCAGCTGTAGGGCCTGCAGGTATCTCTGCATAACGAAAAGGTTGGCACATAGAATTTGGAGGGAGAAGTGGTGGGAGAAGCAGTCAATCGAACGTGAATACCTGGGATCTCCAGTGGGTTGAAACTAGGAGGCCCATAAACGTAGCTGGAAGCCATGTGAAACAAGATGGCAGTGAAGACAAGTTCCCAGGAAAGATACGTAGCTATGGTAACAAGTCTGGGTGAGTAAATCTTTGAAGAGACAAAGGGCAGCAGTGATCACAGAGGGGGAGCAGAGAGAAAGGGTCTCACTGAACTCCTGTCAAAAAAAATATTTAAACTTCTTCAGGGTAGGCATCCCTCAAAGAGACTTCATAGAGGATCTGCAAATCATAAGCAGAAATAAGGTAATTCCATTACCGTAATGCTGCTTTATTTAATCTAATCACAGTGATGGATTTCCTCCCTATTCTGAACAGATTTATTTAATAAAGATCAAATATTTATTATGGAACCAGGAATGTTTGGAAATCATTAATGACTTATTTATTTGACATGTACATCTAATCATTCAGCTGATTAAACTGGGATGTGTGATGTTTCATGCAGCTTTCAGAAGTGATATTAAAGTCATCTTCCACTTATTTAGGTAATCCAGGGGAACAAATTTATTGAACTCAGTAATCTATTTAAGAAAATTATGTCTTATCCCAGATTACTAGTATATAGTAATTTATTTATTAAGCAATTCATAGACAATTAATATTAGATAGTGTTATCATTTAAAGTAGAGGGTGTAGGTCAGGTCAACGTGAGTGTTAGAGGATTGCAGACATATTTGTTCAAATAACAGTCCCAAGATATCAAACTAACATAAAGGGTTGGACATCCTTTCCAGGTATCAGACCAATACCAAAGACCTAAATTTTAAAGAAAAAACTCTTAGGCATCAACATTCTATTTCAAAAGATTCAAGGCATGCTTTTCAAGTAGGAACCAAATAAATAGCTCAAGAACAAGGACAGCATTGTCTCAATAAATACATTTAGGTTTATTAGTCCTAATAAATGTATTTGGTTTCATAACTGAATCATTCTCCATTAATGATTTATGAGATTTAATGATCTGCTGTCTATCTGTGTAATTACATGATAATTTTAAGTGACATCCAGATCCCTAAATCCCTACAATCCATCTTTCCTCAGTTTCTAAGTCGCCTTTTGAGGCAGAACCCACACTAAGTATTTTAGTGGGTGGGCTTTATTAATTCTTTTTATCCACACTAGTGGACTCCCTGAGAAGACCAGAGGAGAAGCATAGGCTTCCTTTATTGCTACCACACTCATTCCGCTTTAACACACGTTAAGAAATTTTCTTCAGCAAAAGCAGGGAAATAAAATCAAAGGGAAATGAATAGCAGATACATACAATCCCACCTGGTCCATTTAATATGGAAATTAAGTAGTTTTAATTGAGTGCAGGCAGGAGGCAATTTTGCATTGCATCATTAAAAACTAATGATGCCCTTGATAAGAAGCAAGGTTTATACCATATGAATGATAATCCATTTATAAAGTACTTTAGTAAATTCGAACTGTGTGTACAGTCAACACTTGTGACACGTTAACCCGGAAGAAAGATCTGTAGTGTGGTTAGAGGCCCTTCATTTGTAAGGAGACTGAGCATGATGCACTCATTAACAAGGAAAATAATTAGCTAAATTCCAAGATAGTGTGCCATGTTCTAAAAAGGAGGATCATTTGCAGGCTCCTGTACCAATGATTTTCATTATCCATTTCCTGAGGAGCTCAAGAGTGGTGAAGTACAGGACAATAATTGTCTTGACAAAGAAAACCCAAATTTATATTCCTTTTAAGAAATAAAAATTTAAAAAAACTAGGTGCCCTGAGAAAAGCAATTTGGCAGATCTTGAGGCTTAATTGCACTGTATTTATAAATGCATCATTTTAATTAGACAAATATTCATAGAAATATCTGTGCATGCATCAGAGCTACTGTTTTGGATGCCATTGTAGCGTAGTGGTTAGCGCAATGCTATTACAGCTCTGAGCATGGGAGTTCGGAGTTCAGTCCTGCACCTCTGTAAGGAGTTTGTACGTCCTCCCCGTGGAACATGTAGGTTTCCTCCGGGTGCTCCGGTTTCCTCCCACAACCCAAAGATGTATGGTTAATTGGTCATTGTAAATTGCTCCTTAATTAGATTAGGGTTAAATCAGGGGTTACTAACGGCACAGCCGATGGGCCGGAAGACATATTCCACTTTGTATCTCTAAATAATAAATTCGTGCTGTCATATAAAATGTGTTTTTGAGCTAAGTTAACACCATCAATGAGGTTGTACAGAATCTCAGCAGAAAACATAATTATAATGTGGCATAATTAGTAGCATCCACTTAGCAAAATAAAATTTATCCAAAAACAAAATGTTACAGATGCTAGTAATCTGAAATAATTTTTTTTTTAAAAAGCTGAAAATATTCAGCTAGTCAGTATTACATACTCTGACCAGCTGAGTATTTCTGGGGAGAGAAATAGCTAATGTTTCAGGATGATTACAAAAGTTATCTAATTTTTTTTCAACAATCCCCGCTGCAAAATTGTGAGGAAGCAGGTTAACTTCATTTTGCTTTCCACATTACTTGAAAACCAATTTCATTCTTCTCTTGAAAAAAAAGCAGCTACACATGATAAAGCTATTGAGTGTAGAAATCCCAAATCAGGTGAAAGCCCTACTTGCTGAAATAGTCCCTGGTGTTAATGAAATCCCTGGAAAAAATATAAAAAATGAATGATATTAATAAAATATACAAATATCCACACAATTGTATTGACAATAGCTAATAGAAAATTCATTAATCTAGGGGAATATTATAAACTGATATACTTACCTGAAACCCTGTGTACTCTCTGCCATCAAATAGAAGCAGCAAATTAAGCTCCAATAGATTGACTTACAATTTATTATAAAGCAAACTCAAATAACATAATGTGCAAAAGGAACAGCCCAAAATAGGAGGTTCCAGATTCTATCATCTGCAAGTATCAGGCTGTGTGATCTCAGCCAAAGGGAAGAGTTGAAAGTTTTTAGAGTTGAACATAAACGTATTGGCCTAAATAAAGAAGGTTCTCCTAAGTTCTCCTAAATTTGTGTAGGAGCACATTAATTCTGCCACCTTGCAGGTGCCTTCATCCCTCTCTGCTGTGTGTGCTCTTCCACACATTCCCCGTCTGTTCAGCTACCACGAGTGCTGATATTCAGTGACACCCTTATGCAATGCCGTGCCTCTCACTTGCCGTCACCCATGATAAACCCTCTTGAATCATCTGATCAACACTGTCCATAAGGCATCTTTTTATTTGTCTTGAAGGAGAAGGGAGTAGATAAGACCAAATAAAGAGAGAACTACAAGTGGTTCTCCAACCACTGTGCCACTTAATTACCATAAAGTACCCAGAAGTGATTATGTCCATCTGTTCACCCTCTGTCTGGCTATCCATCCCATAGGATGATGCTGGTTCCTTTCAGTCAGTTAGTGGGGTTTGATATGTGTGTCCTGGAGTGGCTGTACAGGCCGATCCTTGACAGGCACTGCTTGCCACGTACTTGGCAGGTGAGGCCTGGAGGGGCAGGAGGGGCAGAAGCTCTGTTGTGGTGCTTCCTATGCCTTTCCTCTGTTACCTCTATGAGCAGCATCCACACCTTTTCTGATGGCGTCCCTCCACTGTGAGCGATCTTGAGCCAGATCCTCCCATGTTTCTGGGGTAATGTCAGCTTTCCTGAGGCTCCCGTGCAGAACATCCTTGTACCGTAGTTTTCAGGTACCACTGGACAGTTGGCCGTACAAGATGTCCTTGGGCAGTCTTCTGTCAGGCATTCTGACAACATGTCCTGCCCAGTGCAGTTGGGCTGACATCACCAAGGTTGAAACTGCTGGTATTCCGGCTCGAGAGAGGACCTCGGCATTGGAGACCTTGTCTGGCCAGGTGATCTTCATCAGAGAACATAGGTGATGCTGCTGCAGTTGGTCAAGCTGGCGTAAGTGACTCTGATATGGGTACCAAGTCTCACATCTGTATAGCAAGGCTGATATGACAATGGCCCTGTACACCTTGCACCTGGTGGCCAACCTGATGTTCTGTGACCAAACTCGATCTTTCAGCTGACCAAAGGCAAAGCAGGCTTTTCTGGTTCTTGACTCAATCTCTACATCCAGAGAAGCTGAGGATGTTATTATGCTGCCCAGGTAGCAAAACTTGTTGACAGCATTGAGACGAGTGTCATCAATGAGGACAGTTGGCTCTTTGTAGCTTGAGCCAGGAGCCAGATGGTACAAAACTTCCGTCTTTTTCAGGCTAATTGTGAGTCCAAAGCTTTTGGCTGCACTGGCAAAGCGACTGGTGATCTCCTTCAAGTCTGTGAGAGAGTGAGCAACCAGTGCACAGTCATCAGTAAACTGTAGCTCATGTGCCACAATGTCCCTGAATTTTGTTTTTGCTCTCAGTTTTGTGAGGTTGAGGAGCCGCCATCAGCCCTCGTTTGTAGGAAGACCCCTGACTTCAGGTCTGATGTGGCATCCTGAAGAACAGCAGCGAACAATAGTCCAAACAGAGTAGGAACCATGCCAGAGTAGGCCTTCCATGCCTCGTGGAACTGACAGATGATGTTGGTTAGGCATGGGGGGCAACCGAATTTTGGCAGGAGCTTCCACTGGCCATCTCTATCAACAGTGTTGAACGCTTTGGTTAGATCAACAAATGTGACATAGAGACTTCTCTGCTGCTCAACACATTTCTCTTGGAGCTGCCTCAGTGAGAAGATCATGTCTGTTCAAAAACCACACTGGCTTTCTGGAAGGATGTTGTCACTGATGTTGGACACTAAGCGTCTAAGGATGATCTTTGCGAGGCATTCTCCCGCAGCTGACAGATGCCACGATAATTGTTGCAGTCTCTCTTGTCTCCCTTGTTCTTGTAGATGATCACGATCAATGCGTCTTTGAAGTCTTGTGGTAGTTCTGCAGCTCCCCACAACTTTGTGAACAGCTGGTGCAGGCATGATGTCAGTGTGTTACCACCATACTGGAAGATCTCAGCTGTGATACTGTCAGGTGATACTGGTGCTTTGTTGGGTTTTAGCTGTTTAGAACATAGAAAATAGAAAATCTACAGCACAATACAGGCCCTTCAGCCTACAAAGTTGTGCCAAAGATGTCCCTACCTTAGAAATTCCTAGGCTTACCCATAGCCCTCTATTTTTCTAAGCTCCATGTACCTATCCAAAAGTCTCTTAAAAGACCCTATCATATCCGCCTCCACCACCGTTGCCAGCAGCCCATTCCATGCACTCACCACTCTGAGTAAAAAAACTTACCCCTGACATCTCCTCTGCACCTACTCCCCAGCACCTTAAACCTGTGTCCTCTTATGGCAACCATTTCAGCCCTGGGGAAAAGCCTCTGACTATCCACAAGATCAATGCCTCTCATCGTGTTATGCACCTCTATCAGGTCACCTCTCATCCTCCGTCGCTCCAAGGAGAAAAGACCGAGTTCACTCAACCTATTCTCATAAGGCATGTTCCCTAATCCAGGTGACATCCTTGTAAATCTCCTCTGCATCCTTTCTATGGCTTCCACATCCTTCCTGTAGTGAGGCAACCAGAACTGAGCACAGTACTCCAAGTGGGGTTTGACCAGGGTCCTATATAGCTGCAACATTATCTCTTGGCTCCTAAATTCAATTCCACGATTGATAAAGGCCAATACACCATATGCTTTCCTAACCACAGAGTCAACCTGCACAGCTGCTTTGAGCATCCTATGGACTCAGACCCCAAGATCCCTCTGATCCTCCACACTGCCAAAAGTCTTACCATTAATAGTATATTCTGCCATCATATTTGACCTACCAAAATGAACCACCTCACACTTATCTGGGTTGAACTCCATCTGCCACTTCTCAGCCCAGTTTTGCAGCCTATGAATGTCCTGCTGTAACCTCTGACAGCCCTCCACACTATCCACAACACCCCCAACCTTAGTGTCATCAGCAAATTTACTAACCCATCCCTCTACTTCCTCATCCAGGTCATTTATAAAAATCACAAAGAGTAAGGGTCCCAGAACAGAACCCTGAGGCACTCCACTGGTCAACAACCACTCTGTGGGCAAGCCAGCCCTGGACCCACAAAGCAATGTCCCCTTGTATTCCATGCCTCCTTACTTTCTCAATAAGTCTTGCATGGGGTACCTTATCAAATGCCTTGCTGAAATCCATATACACTACATCTACTGCTCTTCTTTCATCAATGTGTTTAGTCACATCCTCAAAAAATTCAATCAGGCTTGTAAAGCACGACCTGCCCTTAACAAAGCCATGCTGATTATACCTAATCATATTATACCTCTCCAAATGTTCATAATTCCTGCCTCTCAAGATCTTTTCCATCAACTTAACAACCACTGAGGTAAGACTCACTGGTCTTTTCAGTCTGCTGCAAGTCATCACTACAATCACCAAGATCCTTTCCCATAGTAAATACTGAAGTAAAGTATTCATTAAGTACCTCTGCTATTTCTTCCAGTTCCATACACATTTTCCCACTGTCACACTTGATAGGTCCTATTCTCTCATGTCTTATCCTCTTGCTCTTCACATACTTGTAGAATGCCTTAGGATTTTCCTTAATCCTGCCCGCCAAGGCCTTCTCATGGCCCCTTCTGGCTCTCCTAATTTCCTTCTTAAGCTCCTTCCTATTAGCCTCATAATCTTCTAGATCTCTAACATTACCTAGCTCTCTGAAGTTTTTGTAAGCTTTCCTTTTCTTCTTGACTAGATTTATTACAGCCTTTGTACACCACAGTTCCTGTACCCTACCGTAGCTTCCCTGTCTCATTGGAACGTGCCTATGCAGACCTCCACACAAACATCCCCTGAACATTTGCCAAATTTCTTCCATACTTTTCCCTGAGAACATATTTCCAATTTAATCTTCCAATTTCCTGCCTGATAGCCTCATAATTCCCCTTATTCCAATTAAACGCTTTTCTAACTTGTCTGTTCCTATCTCTCTCCAATGCTATTGTAAAGGAGATAGAATTATGATCACTACCTCCAAAACGCTCTCCCACTGAGAGATCTGACACCTAACCAGGTTCATTTCCCAATACCAAATCAAGTACAGCCTCTCCTCTTGTAGGCTTATCTACATATTGTGTCAAGAAACCTTCCTGAACACATCTAACAAACTCCACTCCATCTAAACCCCTCACTCTAGGGAGATGCCAATCGATATTTGGGAAATTAAAATCTCCGATCACGACAACTCTGTTATTATTACATCTTTCCAGGATCTTATTCCCTATCTGCTCCTCGATATCCCTGTTACTATCGGGCAGCTTATAAAAAACACCCAGTAGAGTTATTGACCCCTTCCTGTTCCTAACCTCCTCCCACAGAGACTCCGCAGACAATCCTTCCATGGCATCCACCTTTTCTGCAGCCATGATACTATCTCTGATCAACAGTGCCATGCCCCAACCTCTTTTGCCTCCCTTCCTGTCCTTTCTGAAACATCTATAACCCGGCACTTGAAGAAACCATTCCTGCCCCTGAGCAATCCAATTCTCTGTAATGGCCACCACATCCTAGCTACAAGTACTGATGCACATTCTAAGCTCATCCACTTTGTTCACAACACTCCTTGCATTAAAATAGACACATCTCAAACCTTCGGTCTGAGCGTGTCCCTTCTCTATCACCTGCCTATCTTCCCTCACACACTGTCTCTAAGCTTCCTCTATTTGTGAGCTAACCTCCTCTTCCCCATTCTCCTCAGTTCGGTTCCCACTCCCCAACAATTTTAATTTAAAGTCTCTCCAGTAGCCTTAGCAAACCTTCCCGCCAGGATGTTGATTCCCCTGGGATTCAAGTGCAACCCGTCCTTTTTGTACAGGTCACACCTGCCCCAAAAGAGGTCCCAATGATCCTGGAATCTGAATCCCTGCCCCCTGCTCCAATCCTTCAGCCACGCATTTATCCTCCACCTCACTCTATTCCTATATTCACTGTCGCATGTCACAGGCAGTAATCCTGAGATTACTGGCCCCACTTCCTTCCTAACTCCCGTAGTCTTTTTTCAGGACGTTTTCCCTTTTCCTACCTATGTCATTAGTACCAATATGCACCACAACCTCTGGCTGTTTTCCTTTCCACTGCAGAATATCTTGGATGCGATCTGAAACTTCCCGGACCCTTCCACCTGGGAGGCAAACTACCATCCGAGTTTCCTTCCTGTGTCCACAGAATCGCCTGTCTGACCCCCTAACTATAGAGTCCCCGATCACTACTGCCTTTCTCTTCCTTTCCCTACCCTTCTGAGCCACAGGGCCAGACTCTGTGCCAGAGGCACGGCCACTGTTGTTTCCCCCAGGTAGGCTGTCCCCCCCCAACAGTACTCAAACAGGAGTATTTATTGTCAAGGGGTACAGCCACAGGGGTACTCTCTAGTACCTGACTCTTCCCCTTCCCTCTCCTGACTGTGACCCACTTGTCTGTCTCCCGTGGCCCCGGTGTGACCACCTGCCTATAACTCCTTTCTATCACCTCCTCGCTCTCCCTGACCAGGCGATGGTCATCGAGCTGCATCTTCAGTTCCCTAATGCTGTCCCTTAGGAGCTGCAGCTCGACACACCTGGTGCAGATATGGCCGTCCGGGAGGCTGGGCGACTCCAGGACCTCCCACATCTTACACCGAGCACAGAAAACTGGCCTCACACACATACTTCCTCCTTTCCACAAATAACATGGGTAAACCTACCTCACCTTATCCCGTTACCGCCTAAGCCCATTGAACCAAAGCCCTATCAGTCTGCTGCCTCTCACTCCACTGCCCGCTCCAAACGCTGCCCGCTGGATATGGCAGTCTTCTTTTTAAACCTTTCGCACTCTATTGGCTGATGTCACGCGCTTGCGCAGTCTTGCCTCTCTTTTACCCCGAGAAGTACAACTCCCATCGCTCCCAAAATCAGCCATTCAGTTTCAGCTTCTTGCTCCAAATCTTGTTTGATGGCTTTGATGACCTCGTGAAGAGTAGGGGGAGCATCTAGCTCAAACAGTATGGGTCGAGGGTGTACCCTGCTCAGTGCTTCATCGGTGATGGTTCCTGGTCAGTGATGGTTTCCGGTCAGTGATGGTTCCCGGTCAGTGATGGTTCCCGGTCAGTGATGGTTCCCGGTCTGTGATGGTTCCCGGTCTGTGATGGTTCCCGGTCTGTGATGGTTCCTAGTCTGTTCAGCAGCTCGTGGAAGTGTTCTTGCCATCTCTTCACGTGCTCTGACTTCTCAGTGAAGATGGATGCACTGTCCTTGCTCAGGAGTTGTCAGGTGCCTTGTTTTGATGGAACATACACAATCTTGAATGCTTCACAGAAGCTTCTTGAGTCAGTACAGTCAGCAAAGGCTTGGAACTCCTTGGCCTTGTTTGCCCACCTCTGATCTTTCACAGCTCTGAGCTGCCTCTGCAAAGCTGATTTTGCACTCAAAAAGGCACGGTTATTGGAACTTGAGTTTGGGTGTCGAAGAAGAGCCTGGTGTGCAGCTGCCTTAGCTCTTAGAAGGTCTTGCACAGATTGGTTGCTCTCATCAAACCAGTCCTGATGCTTGTGCTTGACTTTCCCCAAGGAGTCCTGGGCAGCGTTGTAGACCGTTTCTTTGAAGGCATTCCAGTGCTCAGTAATATTGTTTGGTGGATTCTCAACCAGTTTGCTAAGAGCAGTTTTCATAGAGGATTTCAGGGCATCAGCAAACTCACGGTGTTTCAGTTTGGTGGTGCTCAGCTGTTTGGGTGGTTTGGCAGCATTCAGTCTGCATGGAGGTTTGATCAATCGATGGACATAGATCCTGCCACACCATTTGATGATCAGTTGAGAACTCAGCTCCATGCTTAACTCTGGTGATACAAACGTCAGAGATGTCTCGTTGTCGGGTGATGACATAGTCCATGAGGTGCCAGATTTTAGATCGTGGATGCATCCATGTGCATTTGAGCTTGTCTGGCAATCTGAACAGTGTGTTAGTAATGCACTGTTTGAATTCTGTGCACATCGAGAGGAGCAGGAGACCATTACCATTACTGTTGCCAACCCCTTGGCATCCAATCACACCAGGCCAGATATTGGACTCCCTTGCCAACCCGAGCATTAAAGTCTCCCAGCAACAGCAGCTTATTGGAAGTTGCCACGCTACTGATGGTGGTTTTCAGCTCACTGTAGAATGCCTCGTTGACTTCACTGGGATTAGTCAGAGTTGGGGCGTAAATGCTGACTTTGGTGAGGTGGCACTTTCCTTGCAGAGGAGTACGCAAGGTGTTGGATTCGGCCATTTACAGCAACAGGCAGGGTTGGTAGCTTTGCTGCGAGGCAGTTCTTGATAGCCAAGCACACACCAGATTCTCTTCGTTCTTCTTCGGGCCTGCCAGACCAGAAGAATGTGTGCCCTCCTTTCTCTCCACAAAGCGCACCCTCTCCAGCGAGTTGGGACTCCTGGAGAGCCGCAACATCCACGTTGTAGTCCCTGGGTACACGAACAACAAGTGCAGTGCATCTCTCCAGGCGATTAGAGTTAGCATTGTCCAACAGAGTTCATATGTTCTATGAGGCGACGATCAGATTCTTCCCACTAGGGTTGGACGACCCGCCAGCCACGGCAGACTGGCCAGGTTGGTGTGAGTGGGCTCTGTTTAAGCCATCTTTTCTAGGCCCTTCCCTAACTGTAGGGTGAGCAGTGCCTCCCTAACAGGGCTGCTCGGACGCAGAGGGTGCTGCCTCACCGGATCTCCGCTCTGTAATCCATGTGTGACCACTCTCCCCCTGCTGCCTGCATGCAGATTTGTGACTACAGCCCCCAGCTAGTCAAGCCTACCATTTCGCCACTTGTCCGTCGTTACAGGACTGGGGTGTTTTGAGGATACCCCACTCCTCAGAAAGGAACAGCGTGTGCGTGAATGGATTTTAGGTGAGTAGGGGGTTGCATAGGTCCAGACCCACTCTCTCAACATCCCCTCCTGGATCCAGCAGCACGGTGGGGTCCAAGACGGCTGGGGGAAGTTCTGTTGCAGTGAATGGCCTGACCAAGCTTCGATGCAAGGGATGCCCATTCCGCGCTTCACAGCACATGTTTGCTAGATGGCCATTGACCCTACGAGAGGGTTCATCCACCTTTTGACAGGTCTTGTTCCTCATCCAGCAGGGTGTCTAGCCACCCTCCTCACTAGGCAAGCCGAGTGGGGGAGCCGGTTTAGTCGCCGACCACCCAACCACGCGACAGAGGAAAGGCACAGGAAGCGCCACAACAGAGCTTCTGCACCTCCTGCCCCTCCAGGCCTTACCTGTCAAGTACGTGGCAAGCAGTGCCTGTCAAGGATCGGCCTGTACAGCCACTCCAGGATGCACAAATCAAACCCCACTAACTGACTGAAAGAAACCATCTCGTCCAATGGGATGGATAGCCAGTGAGAGAGGGAGAGAGCCAACCTAATTAGCTAACGACACCTTGTCCTACCTCCCTCCATTCTACGCATATTCAGATGCCTATCTAAGAGCCTAAGAGCACACCAAGGCTGAGACAACAAACCAACAACACCTCACTTTAAGATGGACAGTAACAGCAGGTATACAGGAGCAATGTGATCTACAGGTTCTCCTCCATCCTGAATAGAAAATGTGTTGCGGTTCCTTAATTGGTGGTGGGTCTAATTCAAGTGGGTCTCCCTGTCCCAGATAACAATGGAGTATCTTTGCCAAGGCAATCAAGGATGGGCAATAAATGTTGACCTTGCAACAATACTCTTCTCTCAAGATACATAAAATAATATGATAAAACATTTGGCACTATTATGTGATCATTCCAGCAGTTTTAAGTTGGCTTTTCAAGCTGACTTATGGATAAAAAAAGGACAGATAAATACTATGAGGTTCAATATCTTTTCAACATTCAAATGACAATGGAATACCCTTTTGCCAACACCCCACATATTTAATGAGCAATTTGATCAAATTTCAGGGATATTGTTCTTTCAAAGTTGTTAATCTAACGCAACATTTTCAGCTTTAAGCATGAGTACAACATTTTCTGGCATCTCAGAATTAGATAGACAGTTAGATACATTATTGATCTCAAAGGAAATTACAGTGTTACAGTAGCATTACAAGTGCACACATATAAATATTAGAAGGGAAGTAGAAAGAATAAAAAATAAGTACCTCAAACAGTCCAACAGGAGGCGTCATCACTTCCCTGGCTAAAGGTTGACTCATTATAGAGCCTAATGGCCAAGGGTAAGAATGACCTCATACAACACTCTTTGTAGCAGTGCAGTTGTTTTAGTCTATTACTAAAAGGCTCCTCTGTTCAGCCAAGGAGGCATGCAGAGGGTGAGAAACATTGTCCAGAACTGTCATAGGCTCCTTTGTTCCACCACAGCCTCCAGTGTGTCCAGTTTGACTCCTATAACAGAGCCAGCCTTTCTAATCAGTTTATTGAGTGTGTTGGCATCACCTGTGTTGATGTCATTATCCCAGCACACAACTACATCGAAGATTGTACTGGCGACAACAGACTAGTAGAACATGTGAGGGAGAGGTCTGCATACTCCAAAGGACCTCAGTCTCCTCAGGAAGTTGAGGTGACTCTGGGCCTTCTTGTACACGGCCCCTGTGTTGGTGCTACACTCAAGTCTGTCATCCAATGCACCCCCAGGTACTTGTACATCCTCACCACATCCACATCCTCACCATCAATAGTAACAGGGAGCAGTCCAGGCTTAGTCTTCCTAAATGTATGTTCAGTTTCTTTTTAATAATTAACATTCACATTTCTCCCAGCAATTCTTATGCATTTACTCTGCCTGTTACACCTGCTGGTGTTTAAGGCAACAATGAAGGTTCTCCATCTCTGTCCGTCTTTGGCCGTGATAGCATCACACACAAATGTAGAAGGATCATTCATTAAAAACACAAAATGCTGGCAGAACTCAGCAGGCCAGACAGCAACCCGATGAAGGGTTTTGGCCCGAAACATCGTCACTACCTCCTCCATAGATGCTGTCTGGCCTGCTGAGTTCTGCCAGCATTTTGTGTTTTTATTTATTTCCAGCATCTGTAGATTCACTCGTGTTGCCTAAGGATCATTCATTGCTGTTTCTATAACCGTTTTGTTTTACCAGTCAGAGTTATTAGCCCTGAGCTGAACCCCCAAAGCTGGAGGGCTGGTGGGCTGCTCTTAGTCTGGCCTCTACCCTTTGACTTGATTGGCATGGGTGACCCTACCAAGAGCCAAAGCATTAAGCCCTGACTCCAGCCACCATAGCTCTCCGGGTCATTGAGGCAAACAAGCCTACAAGCCACAACAGGGTTGTGGCCCTCTTGAGGGACTCAGCAATTCAAACCTCATTAAGACGTATAAACCAATATCGAGGTCTGTGGCACTTTCTGTGCAAGAGTTGCACAGTACATGAAAGGCAGTCTGGTGAACTCTGGATGACAAACTGTGCAACTCTGTGTGAAGCCCCTGACGCTACAGCTGAGATCCATCGCTGAAATAGATGGGGCTATTGTAGGATCACTTCAGGCAGGTAGCTCCAAGGATTGGAGTAACCAATACAGATCTAATACAATATGGAAACTCTTAACATGCTAGGCAGTAGTCCAGTTAACATTGAGAACCAACACTGAAATACAAACACAATGAAATTTAGTGGTTTCAGTCTTCTGCGTAGGCTCTGTAACTCTTCTTGAATGATTTGAACATGCCGGAGGCTCTTTAATTCTGACACAATGATTGGAACTTGCCAGAGAATTTTGATGAAATAGATGCGCAATTAATATTAGTAAATGACAAAGGAGTAATCTGCTTTACAGAAATAAAACTTGCATTCATTGCAATTTTTGCACTTCAGTCAGCTCATCCCAAAGCACTTTGCAGTCATTTGGGGAGTTTAATCACTACTGTAATATGGGAAATCTGGCAGCGAATGTGTACACAACAAAAGCCAATTAATAGCACTGAAATAAAAGCAGAAAAAGCTGGAAACACTCACAGCATCTGTGGAAAGAGAAGCAAAATGTTTCAAGTCAGAGACTTCATCAGAGCTACGTCTTTTCTGATTAAAGATCTTCCACTTGAAGCATTAACTCTTTCCCCAAAAGCTGCTTGAACTGTTGCATGTTTCCATTATTTTCTGATTGTTTATGGATTTTCAGTGTTGCAAAACTCAGTAGATTTATTGAAGTTTGAAGTTCAGAGTTCAAAGTAAAATTTATTATCAGAGTACAGACATGTGCATCACTGAGTTGTGGCTGAAAGAAGGTCATATTTGGGAGCTTAATATCAAAGGATGTAATTTGTATCAAAAGGGCATTCAGGAAGGCATAGGCAGTTGTGTGACTCTGTTGGTAAGAGATGAAATTACATCTTTAGAAAGAGGTATGATATGGTCAGAGAAAGTTGAATTTGGGTGGAGTTAAAAAACTGCAAGGGTAAAAAGACATTATGGGAATCATATATAGGCCTCCAAATAGTAAACAGGATGTGGGGTTGAGATTGCAAAGGGACCTGGAAAGGGCATGTAATAAAGGTAATAACACAATTGTAATGGGGACTTCAATATGCAAGGGATTGGGAAAATCAGGTTGGTGTCGGATCACAAAAGGGGGAATTTGTTGAATGCCTATGAGATGGCTTTTTAGAGCAGCTTGTGCTTAAAGCTACTCAGGGAAAAGCTAACTTAGGTTGGATGTTGTGTAATAATCCAGATTTTATTAGGGAGCTTAAAGTGAAGGAAACTTTAGGAGAAAGTGATCATAATATGATTGAATTCATAACTGCAATTTGGGAGGGAGAAGCTCAAGTCAGGTGTATCAGTATTACAATGGAATAAAGGGAATTACAGGGGCATGGGAGAGGAGCTTGCCCAGGTGGATTGGAGGGGGATACTGGTGGGGATGACGGCAGAGCAGAGGTGGCTGAAGTTTCTGGAAGTAGTTCATAAGGCGCAGGATAGATATGTCCAACAGAAGTTGTTCTCAAATGGCAGGTGTAGGCAACCATGGCTGACAAGGGAAGTTAAGGACTGAATAAAAGCCAAGGAAAGGGTATATAATGTAGCAAAAGTGAGTGGGAAGTTTTTAAAATCCAACAAAAATCAACCAAAAAAGCGACATAAGGGGAAAAGATGAAACATGAAGGCAAAGTGTCCAATAATATAAAACAGGATACTAGAAGTTTTTTCAGTTATATAAAGAGTAAAAGGGAGGTGAGAGTTGATATTGGACCACTGGAAAAGAATGGTGGTGAGGTATTAATGGGGAGACAAAGAAATGGCAGATAAACTTAAATTAGTACTTTGCAACCATCTTCACTGTGGAAGACACTAGCAGTGTGCCAGAGGTCCGTGAGTGTCAGGGAGCAGGAGTGAGTGTCATTGCTATCACAAAGGAAAAAGTGCCTGGCAAATTGAAAGGTCTTAAGGTGGCTAAGTCCCCTGGGTCAGATGGATTACATCCCAGAGTACTGTGAGGGGTTGCTGAAGAGATAAGGGATGCATTAGTCATTATCTTTCAAGAATCACATGATTCTGGCATCGTTCCAGAGGAATGAAAAATTCCAAATGTCACTCCACTCTTCAAGAAGGGAGGAAGGCAAAAGAAAGGAAATTATAGACCAGTTAGCTTAACCTCTGTGGTTGGGAAAGTGTTGGAGTCCATTATTAAGGATGAGGTTTCTGGGTACTTGGAGACTAATGATAAATGTAACCCCCTGGGTCGCCTCAGGCTCGCTCAGCTCGTTCTCGTCTAGGGGGAGCAGCCTTCGGCCCCGCCAAACTGGGTAATCAGCTTGTGTGGATGCTGTGTGATGTCCCCGCCTCGTCAAAGAACAGACAGGGCACCATATGCGATTAAATGAGTACAATTTATAAAGGTTACTATAACTAAGTTATTAATAATGATACAGTATACATGAAGGATAAGAAAATAAAGAAAAGGCGCCAAACTTATCAAAGTCCAAACCACTTCATGCACAACCGTTGGAGCTCAATTACTGAAGTCTTCTGGCCACCATTCGATCCCCTCCGAACTCCTTGACTCGCAGCTCAGGACCACCCGAAGTGGTCAACCAAGCACATCTATCTTTGTCTCCTCTCCTCGGGGTACCTCCTGACCTTGGACCCTCGCTTGGGGTCCGTTCCTCACCCAGTTTACAGCATCGTGTCCTCTCTCTCTCACCCCCTCGCACCGATCTCCCCAAAAGCCCGCCAACAATAGTTTACAGACTCAGAAGAAAGAACAACATTAATCCCAATTGGTTTGCAAAGGAATACAATCTTCGTTATCAGTAAATTTTAACCCAAACAAGCTTCCAGAACTCTCTCGCAACAAAGAAGCATTCCTACTTTTAACAAAACAAAGAAGCCATTTTGATTAACATACGCAGTAACAAAGAAAAAGAAAAAAAAACCCTTTACATAAAATATGTCAAATATGTCATTCTGTAAAGGGAAATCTTGCCTGACAAATCTGTTAGGCAAAGGAGAGGCAGTGCATGTCATTTACTTGGATTTTCAGAAGGCATCTGAAAAGGTGCCACACATGAGGCTTCTTAACAAAATAAAATCCTATGGTGTTACAGAAAATACACTGGCATGGATTGAGGAATGGCTGACAGGCACACGGCAGCAAGTGGGAATAAGAGGAGAATAAGAATATTTTGAATATTTTTGCACAAGTACCAATAAAATCAAGTACCTGTCAATTTTCAAATTATTTTGATTAAATGAACTCCTAAGCTGAACTGGCAGCCTCCCTGATTACCGTGGGAAGCTCACATATAGGCAGTTCCTGCACCATCTTCCCCTCCTCACGATTTTTAGCGGGGCATTCCAAAGTTACTCTCATGCCCATTCCTAGTTGCCCTTGCAAAGGTGGTGGTGAACTACCTTCTTGAACAGCTGCAGTACTTGTGATGTGGGTACGTTCATAGTCCTGCTGCAGAGGGAATCCCAGGATTTCCACCCAGTGACTGCGAAGGAACGGCAATGTGTTTCAGTCTGGATGGAGTGCAGTTTGGAGGGGAACTCCCAGGTGGTGGTGACTTCAGACTTTTGCTGTCCTTGCCCATTAACTGGTGGAGGTGATGGGTTCATAACTGCTGTCTCGGAAGTCGTGGATTCTGTAGATTGTAGATTGTTGCTACTGTGTGTAGTAATGGAGCAAATGACTGCTTCTGGATAGTCGTCTGTCAAGCCAGCTGTCATGACCGATTTGGTGCCGAGTTTTTCCTTTTGGAAGAGATGGTGTAAGCAATAAGAGCATCTTGAAAATAAAATAACCTTCTCTGCCAATTCTTGGAGATTTCAAAAGGTTGTAAAATATTATTCCACTGGGGGGCACCAACTGTGAACAGTTACTATAAAACTTCCTGGCTAACATTATAATTTTACATTCAGGATCAAATGGAGCCAGAAGAATCAGTAACTTGGCAGGTCAAAACAAAACACTTTGAAAGCATAAAATGAAGTCGAGAAATTCAAAACAATGACACGGTACTATTTTTGACAGAGGACAAAATAAAAACCAGAACTGCACACTTAATTGAATTAGAAACAAATTTGCTCAGTAGTTAGAAGTCAGGAATTTCTGGAAAGCACCAAGAAGGAATGGCCATTTCTTATGATCTGAACTTCTGGGTGAATTTACTGATTTGCTTATCAGAGCTTGAAGAAAGAATGTCTTCTCCATTAAATAAAGATCCAAATGGCCCTAAAATGAACATATGCTAACTTCACAAGTGGCTGAAACACTCTTATCATTAAAAACATTAAGAAGTTAGCTATAAAAAGAGCAGTTAATTTGTCCAAACAATTTTTTCATCATAGTGATTTCTGGCTGCATGGGCAAGCTTATTTCAATGGAAACCATTAACACGTTTAGTTTTATTGAGGTTTATGCAGATGCATGCTGTACTCTGTCCATTTCTGATTCAATATTAATAGGAATTAATGCTATTTATTTTTCTATGTGCAATTGTATTTATAAACACCATCTTGCCAAACATAAATAGTTAAAAGTAACTCAGTTTTGACCAGAGTAATATATGCATCCCCTCTTCTTAAGTTACAAATAGAACTTAAATGCATTAATTCTCCACAACTGCTCATACAATGAAGTCCTCTCCCTCATGATCCCAGACTAATGTAGTATTGCTTCCTGCTAGATAATTGTTTGCAATAGCATTGTTTTTTCCCCATGCTATTTCTTTTATTGCACATTCAGGGAGATATATCTTGGTTTTTAGCCAGATAGTTCTTCATTTACTTAAGCATTTACAGATGAAGATTGCTGTAATTACCAGAATACCTGCTTATTTTCTAAGTATTATCTTGGCAACCAGCTGGCATTTACAACCAATTAACAAGCTTTACCATTAGTTGCATAGGAGTATCTTGGAGTCTGCCCATTGTGTGCTAATTTTCCCTCGCAGATAATCAGCATAAGTCTCTAAAAAGGAAAAAAAAGTGAAAAGAGAGGTCTAAAAAAACAACTGCAGATGTGGAAATTACCATGTGGCTTCGGCAGACAAAAGCCACCTTGTGACTCACTGATTGCAATGAATGCCGTCACTGCTGGTTCTTAAGTATTCTCTTTGTCTCATCTTTTTAAAAAATGTAAGTACCCATGTTTTTTTATACCATAAGCTACAACTAGCATTTGCTTGCCTGCAATTTAGTGAAATTGAGCAATTGTGGGGCTAAACACTTGGAACAATTTGACCAAAACAGCTTGAGGGAAAAAAGATGAAAATGTGCCTATTCCAATTAATGAAGATAACCACTAAATTATTCTCTAATTATTTCCCAATTGCACTAAGTGAAGTTGATCTATCTATAAATTAGCTTTAGAAAATGACAGGCTAACTTTTACTACATTGCTTCTAATCAGCAGGGATCTGCCAGCAAATTAAACTAGCTGATTGATAGGTGATTGTTATTTTGTACAGACTTTTCAAAATCAAGTTTCTAGAAAGCTATCATTTGAAAATAATTCAACAAATTCCAAGGATTAGTATTTTTTGTTTTCACATATTAGAAAAATTACATTGAAGTATATTACTGAGTGAATGATTTCCTATATGATCCACGCTCCAGTTATTTATTAAATATTTTTTACACTTAAATCCTTGTACATTGACAAAAGTTGAAGTAATTTTTAATACGGTGAATTCTAGTTAATTGGGACACATCAGGACAAGTACATTTTGGCCCAATTAAGCGGTTGCCCCAATTCACTGATTTTTTTTATGGAAAAGGTATTAAAAAACAACAAACTATCAATCATCTGAGTAAAAGTTTACACTCTTAAATTAAATACAGAACAAATTATAACACTACAATGTCTCTTCAGTACTATAAAACTGTGTATTAGTTTTTAAAAAAAGGATCTAGCTCTTTCCCGGCGAGTATGATGAATAAACTCTTCTCGGGCTTTCAGCCAGGAACAGGTATCGATTTTAAGTGGCGTTTCAATGACAAACTCTATCATCATGGCATTATCCCTGATGAAGATAGCAGTGTTTGTCATCGAAACATTGGTTAAAATTGATACCCTTCCTCGGCTGGAAGCCTGATAAGAGTTTATTCGTGTGTATTCATTCCTAATAGTTATCGATGGAGGAATTCATCCAGTGTATACTGCAGTGTAAGGGAGGAGTAGCAGCCCTGGAGAAGGGGTCCCCACCAGACTCTCAGCTCTCTCCTGTGGCTCCAAGTAGTTGTTTGCATGCAATAGTGGCCACAACCCAATACTCTGCTTCAACAGGTAGGCTAAACCAGGTGGGGGGTAGCTAGCTGGCCTCATACCCAGTTAAATATGGACATGCCTGTCCTAGCATGTGAAGTCAGCTCTGGCAGACTGGACGGTTGGGATCAACAGTGAGATCCAATAGCCAAGAAGGTGGTTCTACAAAGCTTCGTGGAGAGTGAAGAGACATGCAAAGTCATGTTTATCCACTGCAACAAAGGAAGACATCAATTTATGATGACTAGTTGTACCACGGGACCCAAACTTCCATGGCTGAGAGAGTGGAATTGTCCCAGTGCAACAGCTTTTCCATTTTAAAAACTCTCCTGCACAGGTTTCACTGTCATCATCAGATACAATGGACAACTGACATGTTGCCGCGTTCTTTTGATGGACTCTAAATGAACAAATTGAGCACAGACACCTAGTGCATATAGTGATCTGCCTTCATACAATCCTTTTGACAATTGCATCCTACAACCTTCATTTTCATTCTAACATTCAAAATGATTGTCGATACCTTCAAATTCTTCATTGTTCCTAACTTGCTGAAGTAGTGAAATCGTTTCATTCTCACTCCTGGCCATCCCTGGCATCTCCAAGCCTGAATGTGAGCAAAACAGTTCGGTATTGTCATGCTGCTTATTTCTCACCAACTATCAGTCACAGAAGTCATTACTTTTTGAACACAAACACATGCAAACGATGCAAAATAAAAGTTTGTCTTTCACAGTGAGACTGAACACTATCTCTGACAGAATATCATCAGTTACTGCCTGTCCAAAATTCTCTTCCCCCTCCCATAGATAGACATGCATCCTGCACTTTCCAAACCTACAGTTCAGATGTATTGATTTTCGTCCTTGGTACTGGTTGCTTGATCATCTTGATTGCAGAGACCATAATCCACAATATGTGGTACATTCTCCACGGCACCTTAAAAAAAGTCTTTGTGATGATTTTGCAGCATGAGGTAGTTTTGTATACTAATAAAGGCCCTAATTGTTAAATATTCATGAATCTCTTTATCCTCATTCAAAGGAGTACGTGACAATTCTGGTTTGGTGAATTTTCCCAGCTCTGCATATAAATCCTGTGAAGCAGGCATTGGTACTGATAATGGTCAACAACTAGGTTCACCGTTAACCTCCAATCATTGCAGAGCTGAGCTATCTTTCCTGCTTTCAGCAATTACAATAACTAATGTTTTCCAATCACTCTGACTTGTATAACCAGAACACTCATTCATCGACCTGTTATCCAACACAAACTGAAGAGATTGAACCTTACAATAGATTAGGTTTGCACCTGGCTTGACATAGGTATGGACATCATAAACCATAATACCCTTGCATGTATCCTTGAACATTTGTGTAAACTTCAATTAATATGTCTTAACATGCTTTTGGAGCATCCATTTTGAACACCTCTCTCTACTCCCTCTAAGATTCTAAGCTAATCTTTGTCCATCAAGATTGGCTTATTAACATAATCAGAAATTAGTCATTCTACTGACAGAATGCTGTAATACACATTTCACTTCATCTAAACAAGCTTTAAAATTCACTGCACTCTGTTCATGATATTTGACTTACTTTAGAAATCTCTTGTCTTGTCAATACTTATGATAATGCATTGATTTAACCATCATTTATCTTGACAAACACAAGAAAATCTGCAGATGCTGGAAATCCAAGCAACACACCCAAAATGCTCAAGGAACTCAGCAGGCCAAGCAGCATCTATGGAAAGGAGTAACAGTCCACATTTCGAGCTGAGACCCTTCATCAAGACTGGAAAAAATGGTGAGAAATTAGAGTAAGAAGGTGGGGAGAGAGGAGGATAAAATACAAGACGGTAGATGATAGATGAAATGGAGAGGGAGAAGGGTGTAGCAAAGGGCTGAAAATTGATTGGTGAAAGAGATAAAGGGCTGGAGAAAGGGGAATTTGATAGGTGAGGGTAGAAGACTGTGGAAGAAAAGGAAGGGGGAGGAACACCAGACAGAGGTGATAGGCAGGTATGGAAATAATGTGAGAGAGGGAAATGGCATAGGGGAGGAAAGGCAATTACTAGAACTTTGAGAAATTAATGCTCATGCCATCAGGTTGGAGGCTACTGAGATGGAATATAAGGCATTGCTCCTCCAACTTCAGTGTGGCCTCATCGCAGCAGTAAAGGAGGCCATGGACTGATATGTTGGAACGGGAATGGAAGTGATATAAAGTGTCTTATTCAACAAAAGTGAGCAGCAGGCATCATATTAAGTCACTCTTGGAGTAAGAGGCATCCTGACCCAATATTACATGACATTGTTACATGTTGAACATCAAAGGTAACAACATGACAATTCTATAGTTACAATGTAGCTACAATGCTTCCTTTGAATTACGTATAGTTTTCACAAATCTCCTTTTTCTCACCCACACTCCAGACACCCGAAATGAATGTTAATCAGCATTGTCTGGTTTGTGATCAACTCCAGTCCACAACTCTAGGAGTAATATTGTTCAGAGCTGCATTTTAAATTTAATCTACGATCCACATTCATGTCTGAAGATTGGTTGTGGGTGAAGTTAATATTTGCTGTATACCCTAACTCCAGACTATGCTCTAACTCAGGCATTGAGGAGTGTCCAGAGTAGGTAAACAAGAATAATCCTAAGAATGAAAGCAGTGCTTGTTGGCTCTGGGCCTGTACTCATTGGAGTTTTGAAAAATGATGGGGGAACTTCATTGAAACGTATTGAATATTGAAAGGCCTAGAAAGAGTGAACATGGAGAGTATGTTTCCTAGGTGTGGGAGAGTCTAGGACCAGAGGGCACAGCCTCAGAATAGAAGGCTGTCCCTTTAGAACAGAGATGAGGAGGAATTTCTTTAGCCGGAGGGTGTTGAATCTGTGGAATTCATTGTCACAGATGGCTATGGAAGCCAAGTCATTGGGGATATTCAAAGAAGAGATTGATAGATTCTTGATGAGAAAGAGCATCATAGTTTACAAGGAGAAGGCAGGAGAATGGGGTTGAAAGGAATAATAAGTCAGCCATGATGGAATGGTGGAGCAGACACAATGGGCCGAACGGCATAATTCTGCTCCTATGTCTTATATGTCTTATAGTCCTATGGTATTATGGCTGTATTTTCCTTCTGCATTGTGGATGACTCAATCCCAGTTGAATTTTCTACATTCTGACATAGCCAATGAGACAAATGTGGGAACCACAGATGGAGCAAATGGTGACTTACAGGGCTGGCAGTTTGTAAGGTGGACATCCTTTTCATGTCTTAAAGAGGCTTCTGTGAACTCCATATACATGTTCCAAAGGTTCTCAACACCTTCTCTAAATATTTCTTCTCCACAGTTGTTGGTCATGGGCCAAACATTCCCAGGAAAGAGTGGGAATGGTGCACATTTTTAAGGAGGCTTAAGACCATCTTCAATAGTTCACTCTTCCCACCTGGTATTCCCTTCCTGTATCGGAGCGTAGAATTTAGCCTTTTTGGGAGTTATTGTGGCCTGTCTATTGTTGATAAGTAAGTGTAATTAAGGTTTCAAAGCCAGTGACATTAGATCTGGGAAAGGATTCTGATCGGAAACAACATTGCTAGTATCTTCATACTGCCTTCAGAGATCTGCTACACACTATAAATTCAAAGTTCAAAGTAAATTTATTATCAAATTACATATATTGTATGCCACCATATACAACCCTGAGAGTAATATTCTTACAGGAACACTCAGTAAATCCAGGAACAATATTAGAATCAATAAAAGATTGCAGCCAACAGGGCAGACAAATAAACACAGTGCAAATATGAAAGAGAAATAATGCTAATAATAATAACCAAATAAGCAATAAATATTGAGAACATTAGATGAAGAGTCTGTGAAAGGAGTCCACAGGTTGTGGGAACAATTCAGTGAAGGGACAATTGAAGCTGAATGAAGTTATCCCCACTGCTTCTGTTGAGGGGTAATAACTCTTCCTGAAACTGACAGTATAAGCCCCGAGGCTCCTTTACCTCTCTCCTGATAACAGCAGTAAGAACAGAGCACAACCTGCATGGTGGGGGTCCCTAATGATGGATGCTGCTCTGTGCAGAGGTGGCTAATGGAAGGGGAGCTTTACCCTTGCTGGACCAGGCCACTTCCACTACTGTTTGTGGGATTTTCCATTCAGTGGCATTGGTGTTTCCTTACCAGGCTGTGATGCAGTCAGTCAATGTACTCCACTACACATCTGTAGAAGCTTGTCAAAGCTTTAGATGTCTTGCGGAAAGAGGCTCTGCTTTCTTTGTAATTGCACTTACATGCTGGGCCCAGGACAGGTCCTCCAAAATAAAAACACTGAGGAATTTAATGTTTGCCGACCCTCTCCACCTCTGAACCTCTGATGAGAACCGGCTCATGGACCTCGGGTTTCCTCCTCCTGAAGTCCTGAAGTCAATAATCAGCTCCTTGGTCTTGTTGACATTAAGTAAGAGGCCGTTGTTGTGGCACCACTCATCCATATCTTCAATCTTCTTCCTATATGCTGATTTGTCACTACTTTTGACTCAGCCAACAGTGGTGTCTATATCTTTTAATATTCGATAGGTTTTAATGAGATCTCTCTCATTCTTCTAAACTCCAGTGAATACAGGCCCAGAGCCATCAAGTGCTCTTCATACGTTAACCCTTTTATTCCCAGGGCCGTTCTCCCAAACCTCCTCTGGACCCTCTCCAATGCCAGCACATTGTTTCTTAGATAAGGGGCCCAAATTTGCTCACAATACTCTATGTGCAGTCTGACCAATGCCTTATAAAGCCTCAGCATTACATCCTTGCTTTTATATTCCAGTCTTCTCAAAATGAATGCTAACATTGCACTTGCCTTCCTTACCACCGACTGTTGTTCCCCCAACCCACCCCAAACTGTATCGAAAGCGATATACTTGTTATTGAGGGAAGTGGCCACAGGTATACTCTGCACTACCTGCCTATTCCCTTTCCCTCTCTTGACAGTCACCTTCCTCTTGGAACTTAGGGAAGACTATCTCCCTGTGGCTCCGATCTATCACTTCCTCATTCTCCCAAGTCATTCAGCTGCAGCTTTTGTTCCCTAACATGCTTTGTAATGAACTGCAACTGGATGCGCCTCATGCAGGTGCAGTTTTCATGGAGAAAGGGTATCTCCTAGAGTTCCTCATCTCAATTGAAGGTCATGCCATTGACCCTGGACAAATTCTCCCCACACCGGCTATGTACTAATAGACAAAAAATAAATAAAAACTACCATAAACTTACTTGGAGCCTTCATTTCTTCTCACCTAAGCCTCTTGAGCCAAAGCCTCCCCACTCCAACAATTGCTACTCTACTTTTTATTGGCTCAAATAAAACTCACTCCCAGAGACTTCATTTTTTAAATGACTCTCACTCTACAAAGAACTTACTCTCACTCACTACTTCAAAGTTTTGACCAACATAAACCTACTCTATGATCAATCTAAACCCTCCCTCCTACATAGCCCATTTTTCCTTTAATCCATGTGCCTATTAAAGAGTCTCTTAAATGTCCCTAATGTATTAGCATCAACCACCACCTCAGGCAGTGCATTCCAGATATTTACCACTCTGGGTAAAGTAACTGCCTCTGACATCTCACATAAACTTTCCTCTACTCACCTTAAAAGGATATTCTCTGTATTGCCACCCTGGGAAAATGTCAGAAGAAAGTGTATGGTAAATGGGAGGAACCATAGGAGTATTGATCTACAGAAGGATCTTGGGGTACAAGTCCAAAGCTCTATGAAAGTGACAGCACAAGTAGATCAGTCAGGCTGTTGAGTCATGTTATAGTTGAACACAGCTTTAGTTAGGTCATATGAGGGGTATTTTGCGCAGTTCTGGTCATTGGATTACAGGATTTGAAGAGGCTGCAGAAGACGTTCACCAGCACGTTCTCTGGTTATAAAGTATTCACTATAAGGACAGGTTGAACAGTCTTGGATTGTTTTCTCTGGAATATCAGAGCATGAGGTAACGTGACTGAAATTAAAACACTATGACAAGTGTAGACAGGGTAGATGGTCAGAGTCTTTTCCCCCGAGATAGAAATGTCCAATACTAGAGTGCATCCATTGCCTTATGAGATGGTTAAAGTTTAAAAGAAATGTGTGTGGCAAGTTTTTTTTACACAGAGAATGACATTGTCTTGGAATTTGCTGCCAGAGCAAGTAGTGAAATCAGACATGATACAGTATTTAAGAGGTATTTGTTTAGGCAAATAAACAAGAGGGGAATTGAGGAATCTACAGTAGTAATAGTTTATTGATTATATAGTATGGTAATAGTGGCAATTCTGGACCAAACTTGAAACACTGAAGGATGCTTTACAGCTGTAGCAAAGCTTGAATGCTATCATCTCCCACAAAGTGAAACCAAGTGACATAGATAACAATAAGGCTTCACTCCCAAAAGAGCTCAATACCTATTATGCTCGCTTTGACCATCAAAACATGGAGACACCTTCATGAAGGTGCCACAGGAAACAGTTGAGGCCGGTTCATTGGCTATATTTAAGAGGAAGTTAGATATGGCCCTTGTGGCTAAAGGGATCAGGGGTTATGGAGAGAAGGCAGGTACAGGGTTCTGAGTTGGATGATCAGCCATGATTATACTGAATGGCGGTGCAGGCTCGAAGGGCCGAACGGCCTACTCCTGCACCTATTTTCTATGTTTCTATGTTTCTATGAAGTCCCACAGCCCCAGTAACCCTGTAATTTCAGTCTCTGAGGCCAAAATAAGAGCATCTTCAGGAAGGTGAACCTATGGAAAGCATTCAGACCAGACGGGGTACCTGGCCAAATACTGAAGACCTGTGCTGATAAACTGGCTTGAGTGTTCACTAATATCTTTAACCTCTCACTTAGGCATTTTGAGGTCCTTCCTGCTTCAAGCTGGCTTCAATTGTACCAGTGCCTAAGAAGAAGATGGTAATTTGCAACACTATTGTCCAGTAGCACTTACATCCGCTCCAATGAAGTGCTTTGAGAGGTTGGAAATGAAACATATCAACTCCTGCCTAAGATGTGACTTGGATCCATTACAGTTTGCCTACCGGACTAACAGGTCAACAGCAGTTGCCATTTCATTGGCTCTTCACTCAGTCCTGAAACATCTCGACAGCAAAGATGCATACATCAGGATGCTCCTGATTGGCTACAGCTCGGCATTCAATGCCATCATCCCCTCAAAACTAATCAATAAGCTTCAAGTCCTAGGCCTCAATACTTCCTTGTGCAACTGGATCTTCAACTTCCTCACTTGCAGGCACCAATCAGTTCAGATTGGCAACAGCATCTCCTGCACAATCTCCAACGGCACTGGTGCACCACAAGGCTGTGTGCTTAGCCCCTTCCTCTACTTGTTTTACACTTATGTGGCTAAGCACAGCTCTGATACTATATTTAAGTTTGTTGATAACACTACGGGCGTAGGCATATAGTAGAGAGACTGAAAATCTGGCTGAATGGTGCCACAACAACTTTTTACTCAATGTCAGAAAGACCAAGGAGCTGATTATTGAATTCAGAAAGTGGAAACTGGAGGTCCATGAGCAAGCCTTCATCAGGGGATTAGAGGTGGAGATGGTCAAGAACTTTAAATTCATTGGTGTTAACATTTCAGAGGATCTCTCCTGGGTACAACATGTAAGTGTCGTTATGAAGAAAGCACGGCAGTGCCTCTATTTTCTTAGAAGTTTGTGCAGATTCAGCATGTCATCTAGAAGTTTGACAAAGTTCTGTAGAAGTGTGGTGGAGGGTATATTCACTGGTTGCATCATGGCTTGGTATGAAAACACCAATGCCTTCATATGGAAAAGCCTACATAAAGCAGTGGATACAGCATAGTCCATCACACGTAAAGGCCTCCCCTCCATTGAGTTCATCTACATGGAGTGATGTTGCTTGAAGCAGCATCCATCATCCAGGGCCCCCACCATCTTCTCACTACTGCCATCAGGAAGAAGGTATAAGAGCCTCAGGATCTATGTCACCAGGTTCAGAAACAGTTATTAGCCCTCAACCACAAGGCTCTCGAGTCAAAGGGAATGATTTCACTGAACTGTTCCCACAACCTATGCACTCACTTTCAAGGACTCTTCATCTCAAGTTCTTGATATTTATTGCTTATTTTTTCTCTTTTTTGTGTTTGCATAGTTTGTAGGTTTTTTTTAGCACATTGGTTGATGTCCTTTCTGTTTGGTGATGTCTTTCGTTGATTGCATTGTGTTTCTTGTATTTACTGTGATTGCCCATGAGAAGATGGTGACATAAGTGTGCTTTGAACTTCGACAGATGTGCAGTTTGTATTGAACAGACCCTGTGGGCCAGAAGAACTGTTGTGACCGTTGTATGCTGCACTACACTATGTTCAATAGTCCACTGAGTTTTCCAGCATTCCGCATTTTGTTTCAGATCACAGAGTCTGCAGTCACTTTTCTCTTCAGTGAGGTAACATTTCTTGCTCTCTTGGACTGCATCATGTTGTGCAGGCACATTGTAACCATCACCATTTACTTCCAGAAAGTCACTTGCTCTAAAAAGCATTTCTATTTGTTCTCTGTACAAAATGAAAGCTCACACACTCGATCATTTGCACCAGGGTGTCTATCCTTGAAGGTCTCTCACTCATAGTGAAGGGGTGAACAGTATTATGAACAAATACATTCTGCAAGAATAAATAGCAAACCTGACCCACAATGCAATGGCACTGAAACATCCTAGTAATCAGCAAAGCGTGTAGGACTCTGTGCAAAAATTCATCCTACGTAGAAATGTATTTAACTTCCGAAGCTTTCAAGATTTGAAGATTCTTATGTGTGAAGAATTTAATCAAAATAGGGTTTAATATCACTGGCATATGTCGTGAAATTTGTTGTTTTGTGGCAGCATTAAACTGATAATACATATTAGATTTGTTCTCAAGGAATAGCAGAATTTCATGCTTTCAAGTGTCAGTACCCTGGCACATTCCCTAAGTTGGTTTTCTTTGTGTTCACATTGAAAAAACAAAACAATAACAACATAGAAGCAGGTTATCTGACCCATCTAGCTGACCATAATACATGCTTCACCCAAGCCTGTTCCCACATTATTTCATTCAACCTTCTCAGCAGTGCCTTCCATTCCTTTCTCAGCTTAAAGGAAACAATACCATTCACCTCCAATACTTCACTGATGCCATACCTTCTAACCACTCTATGGGTAAAGTTACTCCTGCTAAAATCTTTTTGCATTTATTAGTCATACGGATTGCAGTTTGGTGTTCTCCACAACTAAATCCATTGGAAGAAGAAGCATTTTCTCAAAACACACACCATACTGTAGGATATGCACATTGAACCCAGAATTCAATTCAACTGAATTCATCACAAATGAATTTTGAAAGCAGATTGCAAAGCAGACAGGCTGCTATATCGTAAATTTACCACTTGTACATTTAGCAAAGACATATCATTGTTGCCACATCTAACCTAACACTAATACAATTTCATAAACCTCCCTGAGCACCTCCCTCAGCTTTCTCATTTCTGAAGTAAGGTGCCAGATTGCTCAGCTTTGCTAATGTTTTTAAGCTTTATAATTAAATAAAATTCTTTACACTGTGCACGGTCGCTGAAGTCGCTGTCAGTTCATCTCATGTGGTTGTATCTGCTTCCAAACTAAACGTGCTGATACCCTGTTCAGTAAGGTCACAGGATCAAAACTGGAGAACCAAATCTGAAAACCAAACCTGTGCAATATAACAAACAAAATAAATGAATATTTTTAAAACCAGCAGCAATACGGTGCACACCATACCAGAAAAAAAGGCCACATTATTCAACATGTTAATATCAGAGAAAATCAAGATTTTTTCCAAAATACCCAAGGGGAACTGTATTATTATTTTGGGTACTTTGCTGAAAAACTAAACACTGTTGAAAAATCAAAGCTTATCTAACATAAGGAGACTTCACAACTTGCTTCTGGGGTTAATTCATTTGCCTGAGTAATGAGGAAGCTTTCACCCAGCAACAACTTATAGTAAATTAACCAGGGCTACAGGTACATAAAACTCCGTATGTGTGGCTTTTACTTCAGACTAAGGGAGATAGGAAGCTATACTCAATTGCAGCCACTTGACACATGATATTTTGGGTAATTGGGTGGGCAATTTTAATTTTTCTGTTTGCTTGGTTGGGATTTTCATTTATGAAACAGTCCTGTCTCATGGAAACCATTTGAATTTGCCTCAGTAATAAAGGAAAAAGCTACAAATTGAACAAAATCTGATCAGAAAGCAAACTCAAAAATTTCCAAATGTCAATAGTGATACCATCTCCTTACCCTTCGTGATGCTGTTTTATGTGTTTATGTTACGATTAAAGTGGATAAAATTTGCTCATTCATTGTTCATGTATTATCTATGTAATGAAGAAAGAGCAGTAAGATTTGCTTAACTTTCTATATTACAGTATGATTTGGATGGGTAAATATCAATTCCACTATCCTGATGATTGAATGAAGCTAAAGACAGTAACAGTACAGACTCTAGATTGCCCGTCTGTTGCTCCCAAATTAAAACTCACTAAACAGTTAGATACCACTAGCAATCTTAATTTCCACTCATCGTTCGACACTGATATTGACATTCACTTATTAAATCATAATAATACAAATTTGCTTTTCGGCTATTGTTGGAATGGCCTTTGTGTACAGTATGCACGTCTCCAAAGAGATACTGGAAGGAAGCAAAACGCAAAAGGTTATTAAAGTTGCATTTTAATTATGTAGTGAGAAAAATGTTTTGTTACTCCTTACATTGACCCATTATAATCCTTCTGTCAATCACAGTGCTCAGCAACACATTGGCAGCAATCGCTGAGATATCTTATTTGGAAGCATCCAAGATGGAGACTTTTAAGCGAACATGGCAAATTTCAGATTGTGGTTTATGCTCTGAAGCAGATTTAGCTAACAAGTCCCTCCAGAGTAAAATGAAAGCTCGCTTAAAGCTGATTAGGTCTGCAAAGTATTCAACATATTGGGTAACTTCAGTGCCGTCAAGGTAGAAGCAGCCACCTAGAAGGGAGTGCCACTGGAAAGGCCAATAATGAATTGGAGTCAAGGACTTACTGAAGCTAAGCGAAAACTGTAGCCAAAAGCATTGTCAAGATCATTTAAAATTACTTTATCTAAATAAAGACAAAGTATATGCTCTATCAGCTGAGCACTTCTGTTGACGCCACCATTGTCCTTTCACAAACTATTTCTGTTGCCTCAGTGTAGCAATGGAGTTGCCTCTGATTTCAACACAGCAGGTTTTGTAATCATATGCTTGATTGACATCTCGGACATGGATTGGCATTGGGGACAGGAATGGGGGAGAGAGTGTGAGTGGTAGTAGGATTATTATGAATCCTATTCATGGAGAAGAGTGATTCCGCTATTCTTCCCCGACACTCCTTGGTGTCAGTTTGCTCCAAACTGTTGATGGCTGTGTAGCCAAACTGTAAGCGTTGCAACAAGCTTTTGACCTAAAAAAAAGGATAAAACATGTAATTGAGCCATAATATCATATTCAAAGAGATCCAGCAAGTAAATGCTGTATATTATATAAGAAGTAAGATGGTGCTCAGTCCGATGATACTCAGTTAATAAGTGATTGGGACAGTTCATTTGTGTTCAAGGCCCACAACTCAGCTCCTCGTCATTTAGGAGGACAATGTAAAGTACAGCTGAAAAGTCTGTCACACATAATAATCATTAACTCTCAGCCATTAGATTCTCAGTGTAAGGATGAAGTGAGGCACTAAGAACAGCTATCACAACCAAGGAATTACACTTCAACAGAAAGCACCACCTTCAAGCTGTAAAGATAAAAACAATTGGCTTTATTAGTCAAATGTACATCGAAACATAAAGTAAAATGCTTCATTTTGTGTTAAATCAAATCAAACCAGTGAGAACTGTGCTGGGCATGAGTGTTGTCACGTCTCTGGCGACAACATAGCCTGTCCACAACTTATTAAAGCTAACCGTACATCTTTGGAATGTGGGAGGAAACCAGAGCCCCCAGAAGAAACCCACACATCATGGGAAGAATGGAACAATTCCTTACAGACAGTGGCGGGTATGGAACTGTTGCTGTAAAGCATTGCACTAACCACTACAGTACCATGCCACCCATAATATTGCACAGTTTTCAAATAATAGCATAATAAAATTGAACTTGAGAACTCTCAGCCAATCCTACAGCTGAGGGAATATTTTAAGGAAACTCAGCCTAAATAGTTCAGGAAATCCAGAGATATTTTGAACATTATTTTCTTGCAGTCAATATATTTCATGAGTCAAGAGTCAAGCATGCAGATGTCAAGATCTTTCTTTCTGACCCTAAATACCAGACCAAGGCTAAAGTTCCATAAATTAACCTTTTAAAATTCCTTTGCAGACTATGGTTGTGATATCTTCAATGGCTACTTTACACCTGAGGGGATCTCTGATGTTTTTGTAAACAAAAGCGTATTTTTTATTTCATAAATTTAACCTCACGGAAACATAATGGATTTGGATTCAGCTTAGGAAATATAAACTGGATTTAAATCTGAAAGTCATGCTTCTTCACTTCCACTTTACTAGTGAGACAAATATAAGCTCACGTGTCTCTGGACAGCTTAGGTCTCTGCAAAAACACACAAAATGATGGAAGAACTCAGCAGTTCAGGCAGTGTCTATGAAAGTGAATAAACAGCCGATGCTTCGGGCTGAGACCTTTCATCAGAACCCCTCATTTGAGTCCTGATGAAGGGTCTCTGCCTGAAGTTTTGACAGTTTATTCATTTCCATGGATATGACCTAACCTGCCAAGTTCCTTCAGCATTTTGTGTGAGCTGCTCTGGATTTCCAGCACCTGCAAAATGTCTTGTGTTTAAGTGTCCTCTTTCAATATTATATATTTCAGAAAAATATTGGTCTGGATACTGAGCATAGCTTCTCAGTCTTAATGCAAACAACAGAGAGATCACTCACACTGACCAGATATCATACAGAAAAACCGTGATACTTATGCTAAGGCATACTTCACCATGTCACTAATGAATCCTATCTGGAGATATGCGTTCAAACCCCACTATTATGATTTGAATTCAGTTAAATAAATCTGGCATAAACAACATCAGTAGCAGTGACCATGAAATAGCTGATTGTTATGAAGTTCCAAATCCTTTATGGTAGGATATCTGTTGAATTTACCTGCTGTTTAACAAGAAGTCACTCCAAGCTCACATCAGTGGGTTTGATTCCAGCAATCATTTCAAGAATTATTAGGGATGGACAATAAAGGCTGCTTCGTCCTGTAAACATCCATCACTGGCCACTCTTGTAGCAGTTTCCTCTCCATGCACCCTGCCTACATTTCCCACTGCATCAGGAAAGCAGCCAACGTAACCAATGAGTCCCCCCCCCACCCCATTCATGCTCTTCTCTCCACCTTTCCATTGGGCAGAAGATACAAAAGCTTGAAAACACGTACCACCAGTTTCAAGGTCAATTTCGAACTCGCCATAATAGTTATAAGACTCTTGCATGAACCTCTTCACCAATAACGAAAAACTGTTCATCTCACAAAACAGAGAGTTTTGCAAACACTCTGTGGGTCAGTAGCTTGAAATGTGCAAATTTCTTCCAGACATCAGCAGAGTGGCTGCAGGGACAATGCTTCACCTGACTGGGGTATTTAGAAGCAGGGGAGTAGTCTCAAAATAAAGGGTTAGTCATTGAGGAATTTTTTAAAAAACATGGAAATTCCTTCATCTAAGGTACTGAATATTTGAAATTCTCTGTTCAAGTGAGCCATAGAAACTTGATCAATAAATATATATGTCTGGTACTATTAGATTTTTAGATAGTAATTAAGATCATTGTGATTAAGATGAGAAAGTAGGGCTGAGGTAAATAATGATTCACGTATTGGCAAGGCAGGTAGAAGGGGCCGATGAAGGCCAAATAACACAAAACAACACAAAACATCAACTGTCCATTTCCCTCCACAGATGCTGTCTGAGTTCTTTTTTGTTTGCTCTGTACAAAATGCCATAGTCTACTTGAATCTCTTATATTCTAAAATAAAAATGGGAGAGAAGAAAAACTAAAGTTAACTTATTTTGTTATGAATATAATTCAAGTTTTAATCGCAATTCACCATATCATGCTTATAACCTTCTGTGAATTTAACAGCAGCAATGAGCCTGAATATCTTTATGACCAGTGAAGGAGTTAAAAGTCGTAAAGAGTATTAGCATTCCAAATAAGTTTTATTTTTGACACTTTCTTTGCAAAGACCTTCCATTGTATTCCAGTACATCACTTTAAAAATTCTTACTGATTTGTCATTCCAATTTATTTTCATATAATCGCTCAGTGCAATTTGCCATTGTCTGCATTGAAAAGCAGCCGTTTTCTGACTGTTCAAAGATTGAGCTATGTCAATTACACAGAAATGACTGCAGTAGGAAGGCTATAATTAAATAGCATCATTTCTTATTATACAAAACAAAATCTGTTTTCTTCTTCTATATTCCTGAAGCCATACTGTTACACCAGTTGGACTATAGCCTCTACCTCATCTTCTGCAAAGCACAATTTCTTCTACAACGTGCCCTGTAAGAATAAAACAGTGCTGTGATATATGCACAGATGTGCCTGAAGCAGTTTCAACTACTGTATTCTTGTTTTTTTAAAATTATTCTGTTTTATAGCTATTCACAGGAATTCTATCTGATTCCTAGAAATTAGTGATATTTTCAATATAAGTTGCTATCCTCAATGACAACTGACTCCTGTGCTAGTCTTCTCTTTGCGCACTTGTGAAGGAGCATCGGATCCCAACAGCACAACACAATTTCTTATTCCCATGGTTGGTCAATGCACCAACAATGACAGGATTTAAAACAAAACCCAGATGAAATAAAACTTGGTTAGAGTGTAAGTCTAGTGCTGGGACTCAGAAATGTAGTACCCCATAGAATAACTGATGTTACACATATCAGTTCCTAGATCAAGCCTGAGCACACATACCTTCCAATGTAATTGACATGTCTCTGTTTGATTTATATTTTACTGTCATTTAAAAAGGAGGCTTGCCCATAAGATGCTCTGTAAGATAAGTTACATGAATTTGAATATTTTTCATTTTTCTTTGTAAAGTAATTCTATATTCCTCTCTTATTTAAAGAATATGCATGCTGCCATTGAGCCAAATCGTATAGAAGTCCGGAATTGACTCAAACTGCTAGCTCTGCCAGCATTAGAGCAATTAATCATAACAGTTTTTCACAAAATAAATAAAAAGATCAACTAAATCATATTGAGACCTGGGTGAGTTTAATTGTCCAGATTACAGTTATGTTAGCACCCATTTAATGTCCAGAGTGCAATGGTTATTTTTGATATGTATTCTAACCCTCACATAATACAGTGGACCATGATTTTCAACAGATACTTAATTACGGTTGTAATGTCCTATCACCCAAGCAGCAAATGGCAATTATCATTTCTTTTCTTCGAGTAGCATAAAGGTGTAGAGTATGTTGGAAGGAGGTTTAAATACCTTCCACTCCGATGAAATGCTTAATCACAGGCAAGCCATTTATCAAATGTAGTAAGTGCCACGAATTATGGAACTATTATCACTGAAATTATTGCAGAGGCTTGTGGTTTATTTTGAAAGAAATGCAATAATGTTATCTAGTTAATTTAAAGGGATGGTCATAAACATTAGTTGGACAGTGCATTGAATTGAATTGGCCATGATAAAGTGGGACATGGAAGTGTAAGACCCAGAACCATATGCACTATCTGACAGAGAACAATATAGAGGGTTAAGGTTAGGGCAAGCAAGATGAAAGATCATTTGACATTTTTAGTTCCAAGGCTTTATAAATAAGATGATCAAGGGAAGAAGAGTAAGTCCAGTTAAATGTTTATGATTCTTTCTTTGGGAATGAGCATTGCCAAGCAATTTTGTGACATAAGACCATAAGACATAGGAGCAGAATTTGGCCCATTGAGTCTGCTCTGCCATTCAATCATGGCTGATCCTTTTTCCTCCTCCTCAGCCCCACTCCCCGGCCTTCTCCCCATACCCTTTGATGCCATGTCCAATGAAGAACCTATCAATCTCTGCCTTAAATATACTCAACGACCTGGCCTCCACAGCTGCATGTGGCAACAAATTCCACAAACTCACCACCCTCTGGCTAAAGAAATTTCTCTTCATCTCAGTTTTAAATGGACGTGAAGGCTTTATCTGCAGCTTATATGCTGTTCAGCCATTCTCAAACATCCCTTATTACTCCATCACTTTCATCACCAATTTGTTTTTCTCTGCCCTTTCTGGTCTGCCTTATTCAAATTGGATGTAGCTTTAGTTAATATAGCAATGTTTTTTTTTAATATATTTATAGCAATATATCTCTCCAGTCTCCTCATTTGTCCAATTCTTTTGCTCAGTGATGGACAAAAGCACACTCCCTGTGTCTGCAACTTACGGCTCAGTTGGTACCAGCCTTGCCTCTCTGAGTCTGAAGGCTGTGGCTTGAAGTTCTCCAGAGAACTGAGAACAGAAGTCTAGCCTATTACATTAGTGACAAGCAAATGCAGATGAGATGTTAAACTAAGCACTATCTGATCTCTCAAGTAACTACAATCCTTATGCTCAAGTCCAGATGAGTTGCTATTCCACATTCAGAGTAAATTCCAAAATAAATTTAATATCAAAGTATATCAAATTATAATGCCCTGGTTAAGATTTCTACTGCTAACCTGTAGGTATTTCATGTTAGCAGTTTCTATGAAAGCAGTGTGTCTTGCCGATAGGATGTTTTGGTTTCAGCTAAAAATAAGAAGCCCTGCTGTTCAATTTAGGAATGTTGTGTCAGTCAATCAGGATGGTGGAACCGAGAGAAAGTTCTAGAGAGGGCGGGTTGGAGAGATTTGTGATGGACAGTAGTCTGGGTTCAGGGGCTTTAGGTGACACTGCCAAGGGGGACAGAGTGGAAGATGCTGCAGAATGCATTGGAAGGCAAATCCCTGTGATTTGTGCAGATGAATAGCTCCAAGGAGGAAGGGCCAATGCTCTTGAGAGAGCGCCTGTTTGTTCGAGTTGGATTTCGAGTGAAGTTTGGAATGTGCTGTGTGCTTTCACAGTGTGTGAGATAGACAACTCTAGTATGAGCTCCAACCTTATGCGCACATTGGACTAGTTTAACTGTAATGGGCCTTTTTATTTTGTTTCTTTTCTCTTTCCTATTAAACACTCGATAAAGCTGAAATTGAAAATATATTTTCATTGTAGTTTTATGTGGTGTACAATCTGTTATTTCTTGCCAACTTACAATTGTGTATGGGCAGTATTTACATAGCATCGGCTGAAATTGAGGTTTCTTTAATTGGAACATCACAACGTTCCCATTTGATTGAACCCCAAATCATACCAACATTAGACATATATTATTTGTGAAAAGGTGCCCTTCTCACCACTGAGTCATGTGGTTGTTAGCAGAGCCGGCCAACGAACCAAGTTTATATTCGAGCCCGAGGAGGGGACTACATAACATTCTAACACGAGATTCATTTCCTTACAGGCATTTACAGGAAAATAAATACAATAGAATTTACAAAAAGACTATTCTTAACAAAGACTGATAAACATTCAATGGGGAAAAGAGGACGTCATGGAATTAATAAGTTAAAAAAGTAAATAAATAATACTGAGTTGTAAAGTCCTTGAAAGTGAATCTATAATTTGTGGAGTCAGTTCAGTATTGAGGTAAGTGAAGTTATCCCACTGGTTCAGGAGCCTGATGATTATAGGGTAATAAATGTTATTACCCTACCTGGTGGTGTAGGACCCAAGGGTCCTGCATCTCCTACCTGATGGTAGTGGTGTTGGTGGTCTGGTAACTGGGCTGTTGTTGCCACCCGGCACCCAGAGGCACCGTCCAGGGATTCTCGAATGCTGTGTGACTTGCTGTTTTAGAATTGATTAAGCCATTTGTGTGTTTGTGCCTGTGTTTAAACTAGTGTCAAGAAAAGTAACTAAAGTACTTTATTATGGAAGCCACAGTAATTAAGGGTTGGTGCAATCAAAGAGATTATCCACAGATAACGCTTGTATTTGGGGCAGGGTGGATGTCCGAATTCTCTCAGAGTGCTGAGTTCTGTAAAAGTTTTGGGGAAAGTAACACTGATTGAACGGTGTTTTGACCAATTGGCTGGTAAGGATGTCGCGTCAGTCCAGACTAGCAGTGACGTGACTGAAGTTGTGCTGCCTGAGAGGTTGGGAGACACAGGAGAGGCAGGGCCACTGGCAGTCCATATTTTTAGAGAAGGGGTTTTGTAGCTGAGGGCGAAGACTTTAAAGGCAAGCTGTTCTCATTTCTGTGAGATGAGGGAAAGAAGCTGTCTGACGTGAAAGGTCTAAGGGGTCCTTTAGCACTTTATTTAAGTTCTGATCTGGTTTGGGCAGTTATATCACTGGTTGATAAATGCTGAAGTATATCTGTGGAGAGCCAAAGTTGTTCTTGGCTGGGAGTGTTCTCTGGAGTCAAGCACACACCCGACGGGGAAGAAAAATATGAGGCTTGGGCTGAGCGGACATCTCAGTTCCTGGATGCATAGCAGTGCTCAGATAATATGAAAAACCAAAGACTGATAGAGCGATAAAAGGGTCTGACGGGCGATATAGTGAGGTTCCTAAAGACAGAAAACCCATTAGCCATGTCGGCTAATTACCTGCAAGCTCTGGAAAGTGCTTTTGGCACAGCTGAATGTGCAGCCGATCTGATGATGAAGCTTAGGCACGTTCCAGGAGGAAGGAGAGAAGCTGTCCGCCTACCTTTTCAGGTTGGAGAGACTGCTGCACTGTTTGTGCCACAAAGGGGCCATTCAACTGCCTGAGAGAAATTGCTGGAGGATGGAGTAAGTTGTGAAGGGCACGCTGTCACATGATGTGATTGCTCTATGTATTTGAATGACCCATAAAATGTGGCCTCCTCCATCCTTTACTGAATTGCTCAGAGACGTTAGAGAGGAGGAAAACATGATTGAGAAGCAGAACGTTTCCAAAAGTCGAATAGTGCCTTCAGTGGTAGTCACTGCTGCTACAATGGCCCCTAATGCCACAGAAACGGAGCTTTTAAAATTGAGGTGGAAAGCCTTCGAGCTGAGCTGAGTCAATGGATGTCTGCTAATGTTTTAGCTAAACGTGATGCATCCATTGGGAAACCCAACCCACCTGTAGGACTTACAATGTAGAGAAAGCTGCTAGAGAAGCAACCGGTATTTTGTGTTACAACTGTGAAGAAGATGGACAGTTCAAGCAAGAGAAAATCTTTAAAGAAATGTCAGTGGTTCATCAAACAGAGAAGAAAAGGGGCACAACTGTGGAGGGACCCAGTAAAGGAATGGACTGGCGTTTCGGAGAGGATGTGTTCCTATCAGTGTATCAAGGGAAACAGTAAAGTACAAAACACTATTCCTGAAGGTTTAGTGGGACCAAGCTCTGATTTATCCGTATGGATTGAAGAAGTTTATGCTACAGCCATACTTGACACAGATTGTCAAGTTACTTTGCTTTATAGATCCTTTTACAACAGTATTTGACACATTTACCATTGACGTCACTCAGTGCCCTTGAGATTCGGGGGCTGAGTACTGATGAGTACCCATACGATGATTACTCATCATTGAAACCGGAGTTTTTGGAAGCAGATATTGGAGTAATTGAGACTATTGACACACCGGTGTTGGTCTGCCTGGATCTGATTGAAATTGGTGGAGCTTCCATTCTTGTGGAAATACTTCCATTGTGAGAAGGCTCATGGAAGCATGCAAATAGAGAAATGGAGATAACTTTTGAAAACCTTGTCCATTCATCCTGTGTTCAGAGACGACAAGCAGAAACAAAGAACTGTGTGGTACACCCACTCTAAACCTATCATGTTATGTCCTGGAGGAGTAGCTAGAGTAACAGAGGAACCTCCAAATTTGCCAGAATGCCCAATACCTCAGCCATTCTTGTGGATGCTCCTGATGATCAGGAAGAAGAGTCACACTTACCTGCAAGAGTGCTGGTGAGACTTGAACTACAGAAACCTTGGGCTGCCTATGCCAACAGGATGTTAGTGATCATCAGCAACTCCTCAGGAAGAGATGTTACCCTCAGACATCGGGTGCCAACTGCCTCTCTTTTTTCTGTGATGGTAGTGTCTAGTTTTCCAGGGATCTAGGAAGTCGACATCAAAGTTATGCAACTTCGGTAACTCACCAATGCCCGAAGAATGGAAAAGGTATTAACTGTGAAGATGTTGGAACATGAAGATACCTTTTCTACTGTCAAGTCCGATGTTGGTTGCTCCAAAAGTACTTGCCACGCTGTTAGAGTGACTGAGGACACACCTTGCTGAGAGAGGTTTCACCATGTAGCACCTGTGGAGGTTGAAGAGGTTCAGCAGCACCTACTTAAACTAAAGGAAGCTAAGTTCAGTCATGGAGCAGGGGAATCTGAGCTGCTGAAAGGCATGAGTGATAGTCAGGAAGGATGACAAGGAGTGGCTGAAGCTGAAGATGAGATAAGGAGGTCTCAGAAAGTTAGGAAACCCCTAGCAAGGCTGGTAGAGGACACACCTAGAAACCAGAATGTTATGTCCACTCCCATGGTGAGAAATGCAAATAGATTGGGGGTCCTGAAATCACAAAATTCATTTGAATATTGTGCTATTAATGATGGTTTAATAAGTTCCAAAGTCATGAGGACATGACTATTTTTGGTGGGGAGGGGCAGAGTGTAATGCCCTGGTTAAGATTTTTACTGCTAGCTTGTAGGTATTTCATTTTAGCAGTTTCTATGAAAGCAGTGTGTCTTGCTGATAGGATGTTTTGGTTTTGGCTAAAGATAAGAAGCCTTGCTGTTCAACTTGGGAATGTTGTGTCAGCCAATCGGGATGGTGGAATCAGGAGAAAGTCCTAGAGAAGGTGGGGTGGAGATATTTGTGACAGACAGTAGTTGGTTTGGGGGTTTTTGGCAGAAGCTGCCAAGGGGGACAGAAAGGAACATGCCGCAGAACGCCTTTGGAAGGCAAGTCCCCGTTGCACAAAGTGCTTTGTTCAGATGAATGGCCCCAATGAGGAAGGGCCAATACTCCTGAGAGACTTTGTTCAAGATGGATTTCAAGTGAAGTTCAGAATGTGGTGTGTGCTTTCACACAGACCGTGGGTCCAGTGTGTGAGTTAAAGACAACTCTAGTATGAGCTCCAACCTTATGTGCACATAGGACTGGTTTAACTGTAACAGGCCTTCTAAATTTTTTTCTTTTTTCTTTCCTATTAACTGTTCAATAAAACTGAATTTGTGAATATACTTTCTTTATGATTTCTTTGTGGTGTACGATATATTATTTCTTGCCAGCTGACAATTGTCCACGGGCAGTACTTACACAGCATTCACTCAAATCAAGGTTTCTTCAATCAGAACATCACAACATTCCCGTATGGTTGAACCACAAATCATACCGACCCTTTCACCTTTTATTCATGAAAGGTGCCCTTCTCACTGCGGAGTCTCGTGGTTGTTAGCAGAGCCGGCTAATGAGCTGTTAATATACGAGCCCAGGGAGGGGACTACATCATATACTTCCACAAGATTCATTTTCTTGAAGGAATTTACAGGAAAATAAATAAGTACAATAGAATTTACAGACAAAAACTGTTCTTAACAAAGACTGACAAACATCCAATGAAGAAAAGAGGACAAGTCATGGAATTAATAAATTTAAAAAGTAAATAAATAATACTGAGTTCTAGAGTCCTTGAAAGTGAATCTGAAATCAGTTCAGCATTGAGGTAAGTGAAGTTATCCATGCTGGTTCAGAGCCTGATTATTGTAGGGTAATAACTGTTATTACCCTACTTGGTGGTGTGGGACCCAAGGATCCTGCATCTTCTGCCTGATGGTAGTAGAGTTGGTGGTCTGGTAACTGGGCTGATGTTGAAAGTCCTGCCGGGGTTGCCCTGAGAGCCATCTTCTGGTCCAAGAGTGAAAGACAATGAGAGTCAGACTCCTGTGACTGGGGATTTGTCACCTACTCAGCACAAGGGTGAACCAATGATAGAGCAGCCTGGGTGCCAGCAGATCACTGGTCCTCAGTCCAGCCAGGCTCTCAAGAGATCACCTGGCCTACAGATTCACGCCATTGCAGTGACACCCCATAAGGCCAGCCACTGACTTCCCACTATTAACTCACAGGGAGCACCTTCAGCCTTGCCCTACAGTTAGCCAAGTTGGACTGATCCTTCAATTGTCTGTTGTGGCAATCTGGAGCAAGAACTTCCCTTGGTTCACCAAGGGCATGCTGAGGACTTCAAGCAGATGGAAGCAGTCTTCCAGCAACCTGTCTGCAGCTACAGTGGAAAATGGAGCTATTCATTTATCTGAGGAGGTAGAAGGATGATCAGTATCTGCCTATTCATCATCCTTTCTGGATCTCCTATTCCTCTGCACAACTGTTTCCATCAGCACATCATTCCTCTCTTATCTGGGTCCACCGATCTCCTTAATTAGTCAGTAACTCCAGTGATTACTCTCAAGACTCTGTCTCTACCTCTACCCACCACGCCCACCCACCTGGCTCCATCTCCTCTTTTTTTAACCTCTCTTCATCTGTCCCTACCTATCACCCATCAGTCACAATCTCCCAACTCTATCCCACCCCAGCTGCTTCCATCTGCCCATCTTTCCCCTCCTCTCACACAGTTCCACCTATCACCTTCCAGCCCCTGGCTCAACCCACCCTCTCACTTTTTGTATACTGGCTATCTCCTCTCTACACTCAGTCTTGATGCAGGGTCTCAACCTCAAACAGCAACCATGCCTCTGCCTCCACAGTTGCAACCTGACCTGCTGAGTTCCTCCAGCAGTTCGAGAGGTCATAGGTAAAGGGTGAAAGGTGAAATATTTAAGGGGAATCTGAGGGGAAACCTCTTCACTCAGAGGGTGGTGTGAGTGTGGGACAAGTTGCCTGTGGAAGTGGTAGGTATAAGTTCAGTTGTAGAAGTTTGGTTAGATACATGGTGGAAGGGGCTTTGATGGATATAGTCCAGGTGCAGATAGGTGGATCTGGGCAGAAGATTAGATCAGCATGGGCTAGGTATGCCAAAAAGTCTGTTTCTGTGCTGTAGTGTTCTATATCTGTGATCTGAATTATCAATTTTAAGTTATTCCATGGGGAAGGATTGGAACCACCTCCTTCAAAAAGAGATTTTGTAAAGCACGGGTGCACTGCTGTGGACAAAGTGTAACTACTGTGTATTTAATATTTCAGTAATACTGTAAATATATTGTTTGATTATGCATTCCTTTGCTGTTTACGTAATTCATTACAAGTTATATATAAGAAGTACGTGAATGGCTTGCATCATTACAACACCATGTCAAATGTACATACCACACTAAAGAAAAAGAAACTAAGCACATGTATCCCAAGCTCCTGTGTTTCTCTTAAGATTAGTTACAAAACATAATAGTGGCGAAAAGTATGTTTTATAATTAACCAGACAAGACTACCTACCTGTTGAAGGGTTGCACATTTTTTCTTCACAGGGGCAGAGAGACATACAAGTTTTTAAAAAATGTGCAGCAAATCTTGCTTTGGAAAGGGAGAGAGAAGGTTGAGTTTTACAAAAGGCAGAAAACAGACAAAATTCAAGGGTATATAGTGATTACCGGGTGATAACACTTTAAAAAAAGCAGAAATTGATGGCTACATAGGAAAGATAGATGTGTTCAATTTCACAACAGTTAACTGGATGATATATACTGAATGGATTAAGCAGTATTCTGAATTAAATGAATAGCCAATGAAAAGTGAGTGGTAGTGTTACTGAGTGCAATAGGTGAAAAAGCGTACAGTTTGCAGAGAACTTTAACTGCTCCAACCAAAGCAGCCAAAATTAGCTTTCTGATATCGTTAATGTTTTGTAAGAACACTTAGAGAACAGTTAGAGCCCTAACTATTTTTAGCAAGGAGCATAACGATGAAGAGTTTGAATGCTTGCTTCTTCGCACCGGTGCATTGGCTGTCAAAAAGCTGCTGTTTAAAATATTTCTTTGATCTTTTTGACACTATGGTTGAATTTTTGCTCAAGGTCGACAAGAGCTTGAGAAACAGTACTGAACTACGTGGAGATGTGGCATACCTAGCCAATCTGTATGACAAAATGAGCATTCTAAATCTGAAACTGCAGGGTAATAATTTCAATTTAATCCAGGCAAAAAGTGCAGTGTCCACTTCTATCGGAAAATTGAAAATATATATAAGCAAAACAGTGGGGGAAGAATTTTCTCACAGTTTCTCTGTATGGAAGGTATGGCATTCTCTTTCACAGATAGTGATTTGCAAGAGTACTGCTTACACCTGCAGTCACTGAAGAAGAATTTTCAGAATCATTTCAAGGAAAAATCTGGAAATTCTTTGCAAGGTGGAAGAACAGGAAGAGAGCTTGCAAGAAGAAATGATCAAAGTTCAGAATGATGAAGAAGCAAAAACACTTTCAAAAATGTCTGCTTTTATGGAATGTGGCTACACTGTCCTAAGATGTCTCCTGGTCTTTGGAGAAGAGTCAAACTTCTCTTCACTGCAATTCCATCCTCCTACCTTGTTGAAAGAGACTTCAGTGCAGTGAATCACATACTCACAAAAAAACAGAAACTGCTTGGACATTGTTATGTGTCAGGACTTTAAGGTTTTTGCTGTCACAACTTGAATGAGGTATTTCAACTCTCACTAAAAACTATCAAGCTCAAGGATCACATTGATATTGAAGCTGTTGTACAGCACACAAGTACTGAGTAAGCAGGTTTAAAGACAAATAAAAATTTAAAGCAAAATGATTTTTCTCATGTTAGCATATGATAGACATGTTTTTACACTATGGAGGCACTGGACAGTATATTGTGCCCAAGAAGGGCATTGGCAAGTATGAAGGTACTTTAGAGAAGCGTTGGGCTAAGAAAGGTTAGGAAACATTGATTTATATTTCATAAGTCCATTTCAGACCATGTGGTTGAACTGAAGAAATTGTCCAAGCATTGTCAGTTCAGTGATGGGCTTAATGATTCACTGAGGGATCATTTAATTTGTGGAATCTTACAAGAAAGCATCAAAAATGGCTCCTAACTGTATCACAACTGACATTCAAAAGAGCAGTGGAAATCACTGTATCCGTGGAAACAGCAGCCAGAGACGCAACTGAGTTGCAGTCAGGAAGGAAAGTGAACATGAACAAAATTGCAACATCTAAACAGAAACCTGCCTGGCCGAACAAATTGCATTACCATTGTGACAGGGGCTCACATACACCAGACCAATGCAGGTTTAAGGGCAAAACTTGCAGAAATTGCAACAGAATAGGGCATATACAAATAGTATGTCAGGCAGAGAAAAATAAATGGGCTGTACAGGGTAGAAAAAACAGATAAAAAGTCAAATTGCAGTTCTGGGTGTCCAAAACTATCAGAACCACTTCCTGCTGTTCCAGAGTCAACACTTACAAACACCACAGAGGCGGCCCCAGAACCTGAGATGGTTTCACAGCCACAAGTCTCACCTGCCAAACAGAGTGACCTCCCCCCCCCCCCCCAACACTTGTCAGGAAATACATTATCCCACAAGAGTAAGAAATCCTCCACAGTGATTAAATCTTTAGGCCTGAATGCAACAGGTGTGATAAAGTCTGATTTGTTAAGCGAAAGATGGCAAATGATAGTGTTTGATGTGAAGTTTAATTCAGCAGTTGAGCAGTGCATGATCCCTGGTTCTTTCTCAGAAAACTATTTAAGTTACCAACACATAATCAAGACTAGGCTGAGAACATTGTTCCAAATTGGTTTTACTGCTGGCACCACCTCAGAGAGAGTGAAGCTGTAATCATCTGCAACATCTATAACTTTCCATTTTCATAAATAATATACAATTTTGTCAGTAATCCTGTAAACGTTATAATCCCATTGAATACTATCTGCATCTCTATAGTTAAAGAACTTGAGATTTTAAACTGGGCTGTGATGCAGGTCCAATTGTACATTTCACAGACTATTAAATGTAGCTTTGGTTTTAGTAGTACAGCAGAAATTAAATTAACTGGTCATTTTTGGAACAACCCCAAGTACCCTGATGCCATTTAAGATTAAGTTTATCAGCTTTGCAGGTGCTTAAGTTAATGCACTGAACATGGAGTGAGTATAGCAAGCAATTTCCTTGCACAAAAAAGAACACTCGAGAGCAGTAATGATTATGTGATGGTGCCACTAATCTAAGCATCAGTCACTGTGAGGTAATTTAGAAGAATTTCCAGATTATCAAGGATTTACAATGAATTGCTGGACAAATCAAGTCATGGCCGAACACCTTAAGTACAAGTATTTTTATTAACAAGAGGACTATTATTCACATTCCAACCAGTCCTATTTCTAACTGCATCCAAACCCACTTGTCTTTCTCCATATGTAATTGGCAACCTGCCTCGGCATTTACACTGTAAGCTATGGATAGACATGGCAAGTTTCCTGTCTTGATGTCCCCACCACACCTTATCCCCATTCAGAACCCATGAATTTCCATCGACAAGAACCAAAGTGAAAGATCTCACCTCTAGTCCATTTATAACAAATTCTACCTCCCATTTCATGTGAGTTCCTTGGTGACATTTAAGGTTAAATAAAGTCTTGTTGATCTATTATATTTTGCACCAATTGTGGGGGAATTAAATTATGTGTAATACAGAGGTAGAGGTGTGTAAAACTAGTAATTCTCACCTCTTTTGCTAGAATCTGGTCTTCATGAACTTGAGGTTAAATCCTAGTGAAACACATTGGTAAATTAAAAACAGTTTCTAAACATGAATGATACAAAAAGGAGGTGATAAGTCAGAGTGAAGGGTTACATTGATTTTTAAGTAAGTTAAAGGGTCAGCACATTATCTTGGGCTGACCGGCCTTCACTGTGCTGCAGTGTTGTTCATTAAAATCACCCTGAAGTTTCTGAAATGTTCAGACTAAATTTACTATTAAAGTACATACATGTTACCATATGCTACCCTGAGATTCATTTTTTTGCTGGTATTCACAGTAACCACAAAGAATCAATGAAAAAAGCCACACAAACAAAAGATGGGCAAACTATCAAGGTGCAAAAGAGGACAAACTGTGCAAATACAAAAATAATAAGTAAATGATACTATTGAGAACGTGAGTTGTAGAGTCCTTGAACCTGAGTCCATAGTTCGTAGAATCTATTCAGTGTTGAGGTGATTGTTGAGGTACAGGAGCCTCAGGACTCACACTACCAGATTGGGAACAGTTATTACCCCACCCCAAGCCATTAGGCTCTGGAATCAGTGGGGACCATTTCATTCAACTTCACCTGCCCCATCACTTAATTGTTCCCACAACCGATGGACCACAAGGATTCTTCATCTCATGTTCTCGACGTTTATTGTTTTTTTTCCCTCTCTCTTTTGTATTGGTACTGTTTGTTGTCCTTTGTAAGTTGGTTGTTTGTTTGCTGTGTTGGATGCAGTCCTTCATTGATTCTATTATGGTTCCTGGAACTACTGAGTATGCCTGCAAGAAAAAGAATCTCAGTTTTGTATATGGTGACATATATGTACTTCGATAATAAATTTACTTTGAACTTTTATCCATGCTAATAAAGAGCCTGATGATTGAATGGTATTAACTGTTCTTGAACCTGGTGGTGTAGGACCTAAAGCTCCTGCACCTCCTTCCTGATGGCAGCAGTGAGAAAATATCATGGCGTGGATGGTGAGGGTCCTTGTAAATGCCCTCCATGGAAGGCAACTTGGTGTCCTTACCCAGTTTGACAAATGTGATTCCAGTCCGTCACCAATTTGATTGACTTCATGTCATGCTCTGATGACCATCTCAGTTTTATTAAATCACTTGTTCAGGAAGTCCTACAATCAATTGAAATTCAAAAGAAAACATTGGGTGCTGTAAATTTGAAATAAAACACTGGAAATTTTCAGCAAAGGAAGCTGCATTTATGGAAAGAGAACCAGCATTAGTGTTTCAAGTTGATGAACTAAAACATTCACTCTTTCTCTGTTGATGCTGTTTCCAGCATCTTCAGACTTCATGCCCCATAATCACCTCCTCAGAGAATTTTGAGAGGATGAATATGCCCAATACTTCCCCTTATCTTGATGTTGTTTTGTCCATTTATGGTAAAATTGTCTGCAACAATATCCCCTTTTCTTCATCATTGGGTAAACTAGAATGAATATTAAATTCTAGTGTTGGAAAGTAACATTCTTTCTTTTCATTGGCATTCAGCACATTTTCCGAGCTGCACAAATATAACGAGACCTCTCAGTCGCATAAACTGTTGGGAAGGACTTAGAGAGTCAATAAAAACAGAGAGAAGAGATGAATTTTGAAGCTGCTTTTAAAGTGGGAAAGTTTGATTGTTGGAAGGGTGCAGAGAGAGTATCACAAGATGTGGAGACAAGACGGAAAGCAACACCAGCATCAATGCAGGGGTCAGGGTGTACGTTCAATGGTATAGTTGGGGATCAGAGCATTGGTGCTTAGGTGCTTACGGATGGAGGAAGTTGCAAAGATGAGGATGGGTGAAGACACAGAAGAATGTGTAAAACTTGGCAAAGATTGTAAGCCAATTCATTTAAAGACTGGGAGCAAATGGAGGTTGACAATAGGAACTAACATACGAGGGGTGATTGATAAGTTCGTGGCCTAAGGTAGAAGGAGTCAATTTTAGAAAACCTAGCACATTTATTTTTCAACATAGTCCCCTCCTACATTTACACACTTAGTCCAGCAGTCATGGAGCATACGGATCTTGGACCTCCAGAAAGTGTCCACAGCTTGGGTGATTGATAAGTTCATGGCCTAAGGTAGAAGGAGATGAGTTATACAACTCTCTTTACATGCACTTTGAGTGATTATGCAGAAAGTTTGAAGTTAATAACTCATTTCCTTCTACCTTAGGCCACTAACTTATCAATCACCCCGATGAGTTTATTAACTGATGAATTATTAACTTCAAACTTTCTGCATAATCACTCAGAGTTGAACTGCATGTGCATGTAAGGAGAGCTGTATAACTCATCTCCTTCTACCGTAGGCCACAAACTTATCAATCACCCCTGCTGTGGACACTTTCTGGAGGTCCAAGATCCTTACGCTCCATGACCACTGGACTGAGTGTATAAATGTAGGAGGGGACAATGGTGAAAAATAAATGTGCTAGGTTTTCTAAAATTGACTCCGTCTACCTTAGGCCACAAACTTATCAATCACCCCTCGTAATTCCAATCAGCACACAGAAAGTTACTGCTCTCTTTAAGATACTGGAAGATATTTGGTAAGTCAAACTAACAAGTGGAATTTATTAAACAACTTACAAGAGGGATGGGATTCCTGTGTAGCAATTAGTACAAACCTTTACAGCACCAGCAATCACTGATTGCAGGGGTTCAATTCCTGTTGCAGTCTGAAAGGAGTTTGTATATTCCCTCTTGTGACCATCAGATGCTCCTACATTACAAAGACATAGGGTTGAAAATTCAAAGTTCAAAATAAACCAGTTATCAAAGTATATGTCACCATATACAACCCTGAGATTCATTTTCTTTTGAGCTTTCACAGTAAATACAAAAAAAACCAACAGAATTATTGACTAATGGACTAACAACTAGTGCAAAACCAACAAACCGTGCAAATACAAAAAGAAGTAATAATAATGATAACAATAAATAAATATCGAGAACATGAGATGAAGAGTCCTTCAAAGTGAGTCCATAGGTTGTGGGATTAATTCGGTGATGGGATGAGTAAAGTTGAGTGAAGTTATCTCCTCTGGTTGAAGGACCTGATGTCTGAGGAGTAATAACTGTTCCTGAACCTGGTGGGGTGGGTTCCGAGGCTGTTATGTTTGAAAATATTCTTTCATTTATGCCAAATTGGTTTCCCCTCAAAAGCTGTGAAGTTGCTCATTTGAAATGAGTTGGGAATGGTTTACATCATAAAAACATCAGGTTCAACTGCACACAGCTGATGCACATTGTGGTCGGCAGTCAGTCAGTGAAGGGCGCCGACCCTTAAAGCTCACATCTTTGGCAGCCAGACAGCAGGAACAAACTCTATGTCTTTTGTGGAGGGAAGGAGGCCTGCAGAAGAAAGAGAGCTGCCAGATTTACAGTAAGTTTATCAAAATTCTCTTTCTCTTTCTACAAGTGCCTGTATTTGGAAAAATGCTTGAAGCTATCATTAAGGAAGGAATAGAGAGACATCTAGATGGAAGTAGTTTCATCTGGCAGACACAGCATGGATTCATGATGTTTGACAAGCTACTGTATTTTTTGAGGTTATAATGAGTGCAGTGGAGGGGAACAGGAGGATATTGTCTACCTGGATTTCCAGAAGGTGTGTGATAAGGTGTTCAATAAAAGACTTTTCCATAAGATAAGGACGCATTCAGTTGGGAATAATGTATTAGCATGGTTAACCAGTAGAAGGCAGAGAGTTCAGATAATCGAGTGTCTTTCTGGTTGGCAGTCAGTGGAGTGCCACAGGGATCGGTGCTGGGTCTGCAAGTGTTCATGATACACATGAATGATTCAGAAGAGGGGTCTGGGCGTAGAGTATCTAAGCTTGCTGATGCCACTAATTTGAGTGGAAAAGCAAATTGTGCAGCAGATGTGGAGAGTCTGCAGAGAGATATGGATAGGTTAAGTGAATGGGCAAGGATCTAGCAGATGGAGTAAAACGTTGGAAGGAAAAATAGAAGATGAGATTATTATTTAAATGATAAAATATTGCAACATGGGGTTGTGCAGAGGGACTTGAAAGTGCTTGTGCATGAATCACAAAAAAAATTGGTTTGCATGCTCAACAGGTTATCAAGAAGATAAATGGAATGTTGATCATCATTGCTAGAGGGAGCAAATTTAAAAACATAGGGGTTATGCTGCAACTGTATGGGGTACTGGTGAGACCATACCTTGGATACTACATGCAGTTCTGGTCTCTTTACTTGAGAAAATATGTACTAGCCCTGGTGGTAGTGCAGTGGGGGTTCACCAGGTTGATTCCAGAGATGAGCAGACATTGAGTTGCCTAGGACTCTACTGGCTGGAATTCTAAAAAATGAGAGGGGATCTTATAGAAGCATATAGAATTAGAAGCAGTAGAGGCTATCTTATGAAATATATTTAAGACACTGTTAGATAGATCTTTCCATGGCAGGGAAATTAAGAGTTATGGAGAAAAAGTGGATGAGTGGAGCTGAGTCCACAGCTAAATCAGCCATGTTCATTTTGAATGGCAGAGCAGACTCAACAGGGCAGAAGGCACACCCATATTCATATTTATTATGTTCTTATGTTGAAGTCCTAAATAAGATAAATGCAAGGAAAGGAAGAAGTTCTCAAATTCTGGAGGCAAGGAGAGCCCAGATACCCATCTGGTGCTTTAAGGTTTCCTCCAGGAATGACAATTCCCACACCTGGAGTAAAGACAAAAAAAAATCCATGATCTTGGTTCAAATGTCAGAAGTGAGCTGCATGCCACTACAATTCTATTTTTGTTCATTAACTCAAGACATCAACACTCATCTCTCCAAAGAGGTAGGAGAACACCAGCAAAAGGGGAGGGGGAGGCATCATTGCATTTCTCACATGCGGAGAACATCCTCTGAATAGATAAATGGGTCACCTGAGGCCCTAACCAGATGATTGGATCACCATAATTATCACGAGCTGCTACATCACTATAACAGTGTTCTGTGCATATTCATCTCCAGGGTATTAGGGAAGGGTCTCTGATTTTCCCCTTCCCAGCAGATTGAGCTGATAAAACAACAACTTGAGGGAAAGGAGGAGGAGGAGGAGGAGGGGGGAGATAAAGACTAATGATGAGGTTGTAGTATATTTTACTTTAAAGTTGCTATGATTTTCATTTTACAAAATATTTCCAAGATACCCTCACAGTTAAAATATAGCCTGTTTCATTGTGCAGAGGGAAGTCCCACAGTTGTGGAAGCTGCTTGCATTACTACAGCCTCTCCTCTACCGCATAGGCTAATGAAACCAACACCATAAGACATTGGAGTACTCAGCCCATTGAGTCTGTTCCACCACTCCATCATAGCTGATTTATTATCCCTCGCAATTCCATTCTCCTTCCATCTCCCTGTAACCCATGACCCCTCAATAATCAAGAACCTATCAACTTCCACTTTAAATACACCCTATGACCTGACCTCCACGGCCATGTGTGGCAATGAAGTCCACAGATTCACCACCATCTAGCTAATAATATTCCTCTTCATCTCTGTTCTAAAGAGATACTACTGTTTTGAGTCTGTGCCCTCTGGCCATACCCTCCCCAATCAGTTCTACCTAGGCCTGTCAATTTTCGATCAGTTTCAATGAGATCATAGAGAACCACAGCATAGAAACAGACCTTTCAGCTCACGTGGTCCTTGCTGAACTGTTATTCTGCCTAGTTCCATCAGCCTGCGCCTGGTCTATAGTCTAGGTACTTCTGCCATCCGTGTATTTACCCAAACTTCTCGTAACTACTCCAATCAAACCAGTTGTCAGCTTGGTCAACACTCTTATCACCCTCTGAGTGAAGAAGTGCCCCTCAGGTTCCCCTTGAATATATCACCTTTCACCCTCAACATACGAGCTCTAGCTCTAGTTTCACCCAACCTCAGTGGAAAAAGCCTGCTTGCATTTACCCCATCTCTACCCCTCCTAATCTGGCCTACCTCTATCAAATCTCCCACCATTCTCCTGCGCTCCAGGGAATGAAGTCCTAACCTGTTCAATCTTTCCCTGTAACTCATCAAGGAAGGTGGCTCACACAAAGTGCTGGAGGAACTCAGCAGACCAGGCAGCACCCATGGAAAAGTGTACGGTCGATGTTTCGGGCCAAAACACTGCAGCGTCTGTGGGAAGAAAGGAATTGACAATGTTTCAGGTTGAAAGCCTGTAACAAGACTGAAATGACAACAGTTGCTCTCCTGCCCAAACATGCTGCTCTACCTGCTGACCCCGGACAATTATCCGAGGTCTCTTGTGCCTTAACTGAGGTAGCAGGTAGTTCCACTTGTGACACAAAAAAAAGGAATTAAGTGATAATTCACGCAAGTCCAAGCTAAGTATTATCAACAAGCTTAGAATGAAAAACTTCCCTTTAGCTATAGAATCATTCAGACTAGAATCAGGTCCATCGTCCCACCCTGTGCTTGCTGGTCCCATTTACTGATCTAAAACTGAATATCTACCTGTCAAACGGCACATCACATCACATCACATCACAGTGAAACTGAGTTCCTACTGGGTGCGACAACAGACTGTGGAGACTGTAAAGTACAGCATTAATGCAGGCCACCAGGAGTCCAAGAGATTCAGGAAGAACCTTCAAAGCCTGTTTTCAAAGTACTGTCATTATCTACATTCTTAGGATGTGCAAACACCCTACTTGGCTCTGATTGCACAGTAAATCGTCAGTCAGGTTGTGTGAAGCTGTGAGCAAGAAGCCACAGGCACTGAGGAGGCCCCAGATAATGATGCCAAGTACTGCAACCTCTGAACTTCCAGCACAACCTGCTGCGAAGCGAGCTCAAGGTCTCCGTTCACCTCTGACACTCTGCTGGCACAGGGTTTTGTGGGATATCCATTCAGCAAAGGGAAGGTGAAACTTATAGAATCATACAGATGTACAGGGGAGAAACAGACCTTCAGCCCACTGAGTCCATGGTGACTGTCAAGCACTCCACAGCACTAATCCCATTTTGTTCCCCCACAGGAACTACCAGTCACCAACACACTCGCAGTGGCCAATGAACCTACCAACCTGCTTATCGTTGGGACGTGGAAAGATACCAGAGCAGTCAGAGAAAAGCCCACACAGTCGTAGAGAGAATGTTGACGGCATCAGAGGTCAGGGTTGAACCTGGGTGACTGCAGCTCTGCGGCAGCAACTCTACTAGCTGCAAGTCAAGGAAACAGATGGGTGAGAAGACTGTTAAACTCAGTTGGTGCAGCTTCTGGACATACTCTTCAGAAAGACTGCAGTGCTGGGTGAACAGCTGAACCCTCACTTAAAGACGAGAAATCACAAAGGTACTTCTCAGAATGATGCTCTCCATGCCTGGCTACAAGATTGGGCGGCACAGTAGCGTAGTGGCTAGCGTAACACTAGGACAGCTCCAGTGACCCAGGCTCACTGGTGACGTGTCGCTGTTGGTAATGCATTTGTATGCTCTCCCCCCTGACAGTGCGGGTTTCCGCCAAGTCCTCCAGTTTCCTCCCACGGTCCAAAGACATATGGCTCATTGTTCACGTGGGTTAATGGTACAGTGCAGTCTCATTGGGCTCAAAGGTCCTGTTACTAAATAAAAATAAAAGAAATCCAGTCCCATCCAATAATTTCAAAACAATCCAGCATAGAAGTGGATCCCCAGTAATCTGCCAGGTTATAGTGACAATTCCCTGAGAAAAGAGCATTCAATAAGAGTGGAACTTTTATTTGTACTAGACTTGTATTGTGCAAGTTCATTTACCCCTGTAAGACAAAGTCCTTAAGAAAAGAATTGGGGTAAGACTTTTATTAGATGATGTAGTACTACTACAGGCTCTCAGACCCACTAAAATTCAGTCTGCAACCTATCCTGCAACGTTCCTTAGAGTGGTTATGGCAACACTACATGATGGTCATGGAGTTTGAGAAGCTTTTGATGCACCATATTATATGAGCAGCGCACACAAAATGCTGGAGAAAATCAACAGCACAGGCAGTATGTATGGAGGGAAACAAGCAGTCAGCGTTTCAAGCCGAGACCCTTCATCTAGCGTGCAAATAGAATCCTTCCCCCTATAATCTGAATCATCAAAAGCTGATCAGAGTGAGGTCAGCCTTCGAATCCAAACAGAAATGTATCAGGGACCTTTCCACTATTGCCATGAATTGGCCAGCGTGGTGTGCAACCTGGGCTCTGCGGAACTGACTCAGCAGTGACTCACGGGGCATTACCACCCCTGTGGCCAGCTTTCAAAGGATGGCTTCGTCCTCTGTCTTCATCATGAGGACTCTGTCACCTGGAGAAGCAAGAGTGGCATTTGCCTGGTATCCTAGCACAAGCAAGGTGAGATGCAAATGTTTGTGTCCCACGAGGAGTTTTGGTTACATGGTGCCCTCTGAGTTCTGTTCCTCACTGCCAGTTTCAGTGATCACGGCAAACCTATGATCCCACCGTCCATGACAGGATTTACCCACCATCAAGGAAATCTTCAAAAGGCAATGCCTCAAAAATGTGGTATTCATCATTAGGGACCTCCACAACCCAGGACTTGCCCCCTTCTCACTGCTACCATCAGGCAGGTACCTCAATGTGCCAATGTTGTGAATCTACACGTATGGCATGCAAAAAAAACTGCCTTCACTCTACCTTGGTACATGTGACAATAGTAAGCCAATTACCATTTCGCTTTGATCCCCCTCCTCCCTCTCCTGACTGTGCTGGAGACTCACTTGGACAATGACCTCAGCAGCATTTGTAAACAGAGAGACAACCTTGAGATGTGCACTCAACCTACTAGCAGCAGGACTTTAATCTGCCCCAGTCAAAGCTGCACCACCTCCATCTCAGGGCAGAGCAAACTTAGAAATAATTAAAGACACTTTTGAATACAGGGAATGGGGCTTGTCCCTGCTGCTCAGTGCATGGGTCACCAAGAGCTCTAATTGTATATTCATTATTCACCTTTACAGGGGATCCGTCAGTTCCTTGTCAGAATCAGAATCACCGGCCTAACGTTGGGAATATTTTTACTTTGCGGCAGGAGTACAATACAATTCAAAATAATAGAGAGAGAAAACATGAATTACTGTAAAACGAGTACAGTGTATATAGTTAAATAAGTAGTGCAAAAATAGAAATAAAAAGTAGTGAAGTAGTATTCATGGGTTCAATCGGGTTGGGTTCAATGTCCATTCTGTAATCAGATGGCAGAGGGAAAGAAGCTGTTCCTGAATCATTGAATGTGTGCCTTCAGGCTTCTGTACGTCCTTCCTGATGGTAGCAATGAGAACAAAGCACGACCTGGGTGATGTGGATCCTAAATGATGGATGCCACCTTTTTGAGGCATCACTCCTTGAAGATGTCCTGGGTAGAATGGCTGGCACTCATGATGGGGCTAACTGAGTTTACAACTCTCTGCAGCTTACTTTGATGCTGTGCAGTAGCCCCTGCATACCAGACAGTGATGCAGCCAGTGACACATGCAAATGGATTAACACTCCTGTGCATTTTACGTACCGTGTTCGGATCCAGATTTGTTTATTGCCAAATACACCAGGGTGAAATGAAATTCAATGCAACGTAAGTGTGGTCCATGCACTCAAATGGATGCAGAAGTCTGATTGTTTGTTACATTTGCTGCACTTGTACATTGAGGTCTACAGTGTGTCATGCTGGAAATTAGTTTCCTAACACTCGAAAAGGCTGTGCTACACAACTGAATTTCTAGGGCTTTCAGAATCAGAACCAGGTTTATTATCAACTACATATGTCATAAAACGTGTTCTTTTGCAGCAGCTGTACAGTGCAAGACATAAAAAATCACTCTGTTACAAATATAAAGTGCAAAAGATGGCTTTAACTTTTATTATGGTTAACCACATCGAAGTGACTACAGTTTACAACAAAGTAAGTACATTTAAAACAAAAAGAAGCATGATTTAAATATGTTAGAACCAATGGAAACACACCTACATGAAGAGTTGTTGCAGGAAGGCAGCATCCATCATCAAGGACCCCCACCATATAACAATTACAGCTTGGGAACGACCATCTCGGCCCTTCTAGTCCATGCCGAACGCTTACTCTCACCTAGTCTCACTGACCCGCACTCAGCCCATAACCCTCCATTCCTTTCCTGTCCATATACCTATCCAATTTTACTTTAAATGACAATATCGAACCTGCCTCTACCACTTCTACTGGAAGCTCATTCCACACAGCTACCATTCTCTGAGTAAAGAAATTCCCCCTCGTGTTACCCCTAAACTTTTGCCCCCTAACTTTCAACTCATGTCCTCTTGTTTGAATCTCCCCTACTCTCGATGGAAAAAGCCTATCCACGTCAACTCTATCTATCCCCCTCATAATTTTAAATACCTCTATCAAGTCCCCCCCTCAACCTTCTATGCTCCAAAGAATAAAGACCTAACTTGTTCAATCTTTCTCTGTAACTTAGGTGCTGAAACCCAGGAAACATTCTAGTAAATCTTCTCTGTACTCTCTATTTTGTTGACATCTTTCCTATAATTCGGTGACCAGAACTGTACACAATACTCCAAATTCGGCCTCACCAATGCCTTGTACAATTTTAACATTACGTCCCAACTCCTATACTCAATGCTCTGATTTATAAATGCCAGCACACCAAAAGCTTTCTTCACCACCCTATCCACATGAGATTCCACCTTTAGGGATCTTTGCACCATTATTCCTAGATCACTCTGTTCTACTGCATTCCTCAATGCCCTACCATTTACCATGTATGTCCTATTTGGATTATTCCTACCAAAATGTAGCACCTCACACTTATCAGCATTAAACTCCATCTGTCATCGTTCAGCCCACTCTTCTAACTGGCCTAAATCTCTCTGCAAGCTTTGAAAACCTACTTCATTATCCACAACGCCACCTACCTTAGTATCATCTGCATACTTACTAATCCAATTTACCACCCCATCATCCAGATCATTAATGTATATGACAAACAACATTGGACCCAGTACAGATCCCTGAGGCACACCACTAGTCACCGGCCTCCAACCTGACAAACAGTTATCCACCACTATTCTCTGGCATCTCCCATCCAGCCACTGTTGAATCCATTTTACTACTTCAATATTAATACCTAATGACTGAACCTTCCTAACTAACCTTCCATGCGGAACCTTGTCAAAGGCCTTACTGAAGTAAATAAAGGGCCATCAGGGCCATGTGCTCTTTTCACAGCTGCCATCAGAAAGAAGGTACAGGAGCCTCATGACCCACTCCACCAGGGTCAGGAAGAGTTATTATTCCTTAGCCATCAGGCTCTTGAACCAAAGGGGATAACTTCACTAGCCCCATCACTGAACTATTCCCACATACCTATGAACTCACCTTCAAGGACTCTTAATCTCACGTTCTTAATATTGCTTATTTATTTATTATTGTTGTTAATTATTTTTCCTTCTTTTTGTATTTACACAATTTGTCCTCTTTTGCATATTGGTTGTTTGTCTGTCCTCTTGGTTCCATTGATTCTATTGTGTTCCTTTCATTTACTGTGAATGCCAGCAAGAAATTTATTCTTAGGGTTGTATTTGTTGACATATATGTATTTTGATAATAAACTTACTTTGCTTTGAAAAGGTTGTAAAAGACAAAATTATGCAGTCCTTAATTACTTCATTGAACTGCAAACAAGTAAATCCTTTCCTCCGAAAGTTAAAATCTTGATGAAAAGGTGGGAAACACTGCCACCTACTGGAGAATATGTGTTCATTCAGAATCTCAGTTGAAGCAACCAGGCAGGGTATGTAGAAAGCTTACCTGGCTGGTAACCTGAGTTCACTGCCAGTCCAAAATAGTTACAGCAGTTGTGAGCACTCTTGCTTCCTCAGCCCCTTTCATTCACTTTAATTTCCATACTTTATTCCCCTATCAGCATCTACCTCCCATCGCTGTCTAATACAGTTTTGCCTAATACCTTGTTGCCTAATGTCACAAACCCATCTAGAATTCTGTTCCACTGAGAGCATAGGTCCAGCCAAATCAAACTGGGAAACTTCCCCTTACATAAAGAAAGAATTATACTCCTGGCTAATGGACAAATGATATGCTTTCTCAAAAGGAGAAGTTATGAGCAGACACAAAATGGTGGAGGAACTCAGCAAGTCAGGCATCTATGCAGAATCATGAAAATAGGACAAGAACTGAATGGCATTAGTTGACTCAAAATGACAGGAAACACATTCAGCCCATTAGGTTTACACTGGCTCCCAACAGAGTAATTTTGTTGATCCATTTTCCCCTTAATTTTCTCTGCCCCTGCACCTTATTCTCTTACACATGACCATCAATTTGTCTTCGACTCTGCTGACATTTACCTACACTTAATGAGCGTCACAATAAAAGACAATTAATCTATCAACTTAACTCAGAAGGACTTTTTTCAGGTTTGAGGAATTAAAGAAGACATAATTTTAGGGTTAGAGCTGAAAAGCGCCTTCTTTTACACAGCAGGTACTAGGTATACGGTACCAGCTGCCGGAGAGAGTGGTTGAGGCAGGGCCATTTGATACATTTAAGAAGTGTGTGGACAGGTACATGGATGATATGGGTGTAAAGGAATATGGCCAAATGCTGGGAAAGGTGATTATCTTGACTATACATCATGGACAAGGATGGACCAAAGGACTTTTTGTCCATGCTGTACAACTATTGACTCTGACTTTAGGATGTGGGAGGAAACTGGAGTACCCACAGAGTATTCCACAGCCCCAGATAGGACATGAAAACTGCACCTAGACAGCAGCCAAGGTCAAGATTAAACTTTGATTTCTGGGACTCTGAGGCACTTGCACTAAGTGCTAGGCTACCGAAATCATAACAATGTGAAATTCTCGAGAAACACCCAAGGAATTTATCTTCCAGTAAAATTTAAGTTAAGTTCTGGATAGATATCAGACAAATCTGTTCCAGGTATAGCAGTTACACCTTAGGTCCAGTAAGAATCTAATATTGTTAATTTCAAACCTTAGAGGGTGCATTGCCCTATCATTTTATTGCATACATTAATAGTGTTTAACAAGAACAATTACATCAATGATGCAATGAAAGGGTTAAATCCTAGTAAACCATATTAAAATTAGAGGGGGGGGGGGGTCAAATGACATAGGTCTCAGACAACAAAAGTGCACAGATGGTTCATGGGTCAGTGAGGTAGATGTCCAGCCGTGGTCGCTCAGACTAAACGTGCGACTGTTTACCAATCATTGTGTTCATCCCTGTATAATTAGTCTGAAGCCAGTGCATGTTTGCAATCGCAATAAAAGATGGACTTCCTTAGGAAAGTTTACCTTTGAGTGCAACGTGTTATCTAATTCTCAAAAGCCCCTGTCCAATTACCCTTATCTTATAGGTGCCTATTCTGTCAAACCAAAGAGAGAGAATCTGAGGGAAATGAATGTGTATATTGTTAACTTTGAAATGCACTTGTGTGGAAATTGCATTTATATTTGGTAAGATAAACCTGTGCTTTGTATGACACAAAAACCTATTCAGCTCCTCACTAGAAAAAATTAATTTGCGATGGCTCTAGTCCAGCTCACTCCCTGAATCCTGAGCTGGAACAGGTCCTGAACAGTTCTTAACAAGACCTATGTATTGGTGCAAGACATAGGGTATGTGTCATTAGGAGTTTCAGGAAATGTGGTATGTCACCAAAGATTCTAGCAGATTTCCACAGATGTACCATGCAGAGCATTCTGACTAGTTGTATCACTATCTGGTATGGAGACACCAGTACACAGGATTGGAAAAAAGCCACAGAGGGTTGGAAACTCAGCCAGTTCCATCATGAGCACTAGCCTCCCCACCATCGAGGACATCTTCCATAGGCAATGCCTCAATCTTTAAGCATCCCCCCTCACCCAGTACATGCGCTCTTCTCAATGCTTCTATCGGGGATGAGGTACAGGAGCCTGAAAATTCACACTCAACATTTTTAGAAACAGCTTCTTCCCCTCTGCTGTAAGATTTCTGAATGGACCACAAATCCATGGACACCATCTCACTATTCGCACTGTTTTATATTTCTTCTTGTAACTTAGTCATTTTTTTGAGTTTTGCACTGTACTGCTGCTGCAAAAGAACAACTTTCATGACAGATGTCAGTGATAATAAACCTGATTCTGATCTCACTCAGTTTAATGCAGACTCCAATGCCAACTGCACACCAGTATGAAATGGCCTCACCCTTAGAGACTCATTCCCTGTGGGCTCTGTTGAGTTGGTAAAGATAAAAGCTGCAGGTGGCTGGGAGTGTGCCCCAATAGCTCAGCACAAGGAACCCAGCATTCACGTAATTGCCAACAGTCTGAGCGCCACGGCATGCACTGACTGGGCAGCTCCTTGTTAGTAATAAGAGGGATAAAACATTCCCCATTCTGCTCAGTAAGAGCACACTCTTCTAGATTGTAGCCTACCTGGGTATGAAAAGGGAAACACTGCCGACGTCAGGACACCTGATCCATTACGGACCCTGTAACTCACTGTGGCCATATTCAGAACTATGCATTGTCTTGTTTACTGCTTCCACTAATTCAAATTTCATTCAATATCTTGAAGGAGATGGAGCTGGCACTCTCTAGTTGTAATGCAGCAAAAGCAGATTAAGTCAAGCTTCCAGAGTGTCATATGTTTCAAACGGATCACCACACATTCTTCTAAATCAGGGATTCCCAACTTTTTTTTATGGGATGGACCAATACCTGTAATGTAGCTGGTCAAGTCGACAACCCTCTGCAGCCTGTGCATTGGAACCTTCATACCAGGCTGTGATGCATCCAGTCAGAATGTTCTGCACCGTACATCTGTAGAAGTTTGCAGGAGTCTTTGGTGACGTGTCGAATCTCCTCAAATTGCTGATGAAGTATAGCACAGTTCAAAAAGCTGTAGTTCTGTTTCTATGCTGGATGGCTCTGTAAACTTCAGGAAGGTAGAAGCCACTAATTTCTGGATCAAAAGGCTGAGTAGACTCCTCATGCTCCAAATTTTCCATCTTCTGTGTTCGAATCTCAACAAAGAAGCCCCCATGACAACCACAGCTGTACAGTGCCTATAGAAAATATTCACTCACGCCCCACGCACCCCCCCTAGAAGTTTTCATGTTTTATTGTTTTACAACATTGAATCACAGTGGATTTAATTTGTTTTTCTTTGACACTGATCAACAGAAAAAGACTCTTTCATGTCAAAGTGAAAACAGATCTCTGCAAAGTGATCTAAATTAATTACAAATATACAACACAAAATAATTGACTGCATAAGTATTCACCCCCTTCAAGTCAGTATTTAGTAGATGCAACTTGGGCAGTAATTACAACCTTGAGTCTGTGTGGATAGGTCTCTTTCAGCTTTGCACATCTGGACATTGCAATTTTTCCCCGTTCTTCTTTACAAAAGTGCATGGGAATCTTGAGAGAACAGCCCTTTTCAAGTTCAGCCACAAATTTTCAATTGGATTGAGGACTGGACTCTGACTTAGCTACTCCAGGGCATTAACTTTGTTGTTTTTAAGTTATTCCTGTGTAGCTTTGGCTTTATTTTGGGGTCATTGCTAGAAAACAAATCTTCTCCCAAGTCACAGTTCTCTTGCAGACTGTATCAGGTTTTCCTCCAGGATTTCCCTGTATTTTGCTGCATTCATTTTACCCTCTACCTTCACAAGCCTTCCAGGGTCTGCTGCAGTGAAACATCCCCACAGCATGATGCAGCGGCCACCGAGCTTCACAGTAGGGATGGTGTGCTTTTGATGATGTGCAGTGTTTGGCTTATGCCAAACATAACGTGTAGTCTGATGGCCAAAAAGCTCAGTTTTGGTTTCATCAAACTGTAGAACCTTCTTCCAACTGACTTCAGAGTCTCTCACATGCCTTCTGGCAAACTCTAGCTGAGATTTCATGTGAGTTTTTCTCAACAGTGGCTTTCTCTTTGCCACTCTCTGATAAAGCTGTGACTGGTGAAGCACCCGGGCAACAGTTGTTGTATGTGCAGTCTCTCCCATCTCAGCCACTGAAGCTTGTTACTTCCCCAGAGTTGTCATGGGTCTCTCCATGGCCTCCCTCACTAGTCCCCTTCTTGCACGGTCACTCAGTTTCTGAGGTTGGCCTGCTCTAGGCAGATTTACATCTGTGCCATATTCTTTCCATTTCTTGATGAGTGGTTTAACTGTACTCCAAGGGATATTCAGTGACTTGGAAATGTTCTTGAATCCGTCTCCTGACTTGTGCTTTTCAATAACCTTTTCGTGGAGTTACTTAGGGTGTTCTTTTGTCTTCATGGTGTAGTTTTTGCCAGAATACTGACTCAGCAGCTGCTGGACCCTCCAGATACAGGTGTATTTTTACTACAATGCATTGAAACACCTTGACTGCACATAGGTGATCTCCATTTAACTCATTAGGTGACTTCTAAAATAAATTGGCTGCACCAGTGATAATCTGATGTGTCATATCAAAGGGGGGTGAATACTTATCAATCAATTATTTTGTGTTTTATAATTGGATTTAATTTAAATCACTTTATAGAGATCTGTTTTCACCTTGACACGAAATAGTCTTTTTTCTGTTGATCAGTGTCAAAAAGCCAAATTAAATCCACTGTGATTCAATGTTGTAAAACAATAAAACATGAAAATTTCCAAGGAGTTGCATATTTTATATAAGTACTGTATCTTCAGACCAGAATTTCCCAGTTTGATTAGCCAAGATCTGACTTGCACTTCAGCCATACAAAGTGCAAATCTTTTGGAATGGTTCCTGGATGTTTGTGAGTACTTTTCCTCCCTGCAGAGTAAACAGGTGACATCAACAGTTTCACAAACCTGCAATATCTCTTCACGCAACATTAGACACTTTAAGACTACAATAAGTATGAGAGCAAATTCATTAACATCACTATCCCAGCATGGAAACATGCTCACAGCGAAATAGGAGTGAGGATGAGTTTGGAGCACTTTTCCTCTAATGTTCCCTTGAGCCCCCCCACCCCCCCACCCATGCTCAATTTTAATGATCTCAGTTGAGCTTTGTCTTTTCATTCTGTGATATAATGACACTGAGAATTATGAGCCACACTCTTCAGCTTGCCTGAATGGGTGGTATCTCCATCTCCACTGTGAAGGTTGTGAACCAGTCGAGAATCTGCAGAGCCACCTCCCTTGCAGGGCTTTCAAACCAAACCTCTGAACTCCCGAGTCCCACCAAGTGTCAAGCATCCATGAAACGGCTTTTGTTAATGTGAGAAGTTCTAATCTCTTGGCAAAATGGTGTACCCATGGTAGAACCACATGTCACCAGAAGCAGCCTAGGTTTCAAAAGCCAGAATTGTTCAGAATACCTCACAACATATGGCTGCTACAACTAGTAAGGCACACATAGATAGGCTCATGGATGAAGGTTTATGTGGGAGGGAAGTGTTAGATTGATCATGGAGTAGATTAAAATATCGCTCAACATCATGGGCCAAAGGACTTGTGCTGTTCTGTTTTATACTTCAAAATGTGTCCCACATTAATAGGGCTGTTGAAGCTTACAATGAAATCATTGTCACAATTGACTCGCTCTGTTTGGAGTTACCAGGCCGCCTTTTATTATCTGACCTCAATAAAGCCAGATCAAAACAATCCAAGAAAGCAATTTATAGTCTTAAGAGCTGGAACATCAGCCTCGTTTACAATGCCGTCTCTTCTAGCTACAGTGTCCAGCTCCGGTCATAATCTATTTAATAGCTCACCCGCCTTCACTTGTCCTTCACAGTGGTAACTGGAGAGCACTGCAGGCTGACAAGCGCATGGTGTTATTATCTTCCTGTGGAGCACAAGAGGGAAGATCAAAGTGATCTGATATATTTTGCCTTTGTAGTGTGAAACAGGTTGAGATCTGCAGAAGAGACATGAAATAACAGGAATGCAGAGTTAATACCAGCTTCTGAAAGCAAGAGGAACAGGTAGCACTTTTTAGATGAACTCTTCATTGTGGAACTTATTGTAGCTAATGTTTTACTGCAACAAGTGTATTAAATCATCTCATTCATTCAGAAGCTTCATCCTTTGTGTTTAGTTCTGGCATAAATAACACGGCTTATACCCCTGCACTACTCTCTTTTCCTATAGCCACCTACCTACAAGCAGAAGTGGTGATATCAGAGTGGAGAAGGGATGTATATATCTGAATCACACCATTAATCTGCATTTATTTTGTGTGTGCTAATACGTTTGCAGATTGATTTCTTGCTGATTAGCATTAAAAATAGCATCAGGTTCACTTTAGATCAGTTATCCTTATAACATGCGGCTCTAAAAACATTCAGAAAAATAAATGACAAGCGCCTCCCGGGTTAATATAACATGTTCCTTTAGCTTCTTTCTTTGGACAGGTTGACCAGCCTTTTGGCCACATACTAAAAAGATAACCTTCATATATCCTCCCAGAAAATTGACAAAAAAAGCTTCACAGTCATATCTTGGTAGAGGATTAATCTATTCTGCTACTGCAGTATGCTCTGCCATTGTGACATTTTGTGGTTGACTTGTGCCTCATCTTCATTTACCAACCCTTTCTCCATAATCAATACGCTTACCTAACCAAATGCTGTTTTGGCAATTCCAATTAATCTGGTTGGTCTTCTTGGGAAAAGTTTGTCAATCTTTGTTTATGTATAGTTTTTCATAATTTTTCTTGTATTTCTTTACTTTCCTGTAAACGTCTGTAAATGAATCTCAAGGTAGAATATTGTAACATACATACTTTCACAATAAACTTATTCCGACTTTGACTTTGAAGAGAGGCTGAGCTTTAACTTTGCTCCTACATGGCCTAGTTCCAACACAATTATTATGTCTTTCTTTCCTGGATTTACACAACTAATGGTACATCCTTCCATGAAATCACATTATCTTTTTGGGTGCCTTGATTAGATCACCACTCGTTCAAATTCACAGGAACTCAAGGCAAATTAATGCAATGTATCTCATAGTTTAGTTCCTTCAGTGTTGGTATCATTCTGGCATATCTGCACCTTCCCTCCTCGCAGATCCTCACCTTCCCTTAGGCACGGTACCAGGAACTCAGTGCACAACTTCGATTTCATGCAATTGTTAAAGTGCAGCATTACTTCAACAACAACTGATTGTTTAAAAATTAAGATTGCCACAGTATCGCTGCTGCAGGGGTATAACAAATTCAAAGATCAAACAGATGAAGAAATAAGCTACAATTATCTAATAAGCTTGGATATCCTCCTGGAAAAACAGCTTAAAAATCTCTGCTTAGACAAGACTTACAGAATCTTGGGGTATTGTTATCCAGTTGTCTTTCATGTAACATCCATCCAGCTGACAATAATTATGAAGTATTCTGAAAATGATTATAATCATATTTTCAAGCTTACAGCTTTTGGGAGAACAGCTGTCTGTTTTTTTTTGCTTCCAATATCTTGACTCCAACTACTTGATCCAATTCTCTTAAAAAGCAGGAGTGTAAATCAATTTCTCTAATTTCCAGTAATTTCTTCACCTTCCCCCCAACTCTCTTTTTCCATTCCCCATTCTGGCTCCCGTCTTACCCCTTTTCTTCTCCTCACCTGCCTATCACCTTCCTCTGGTGCCCCTCGTCCTTCCCTTTCTCCTATGGTCCATTCTCCTTTCCTATCAGATTCTTTCTTCTTCAGGCCTTCACCTTTTCCACCTATCACCTCGAGCCTCTTACTCCCCTCCCCCACCCACCCACCTTCCCCCTCACATGGCTTCACCTATCACTTGCCAAACTGTACTTTCCACTCCCCCGCCTTCTTTTTCTGATTTCTTCCCCCTTCCTTTCCAGTCTCAGCCTGAAATATTAACTCTTTATTCATCTCCATAGACGCTGCCCGATTTCTGAGTTCCTCCAGCATTTTGTGTGTGTTACTCTCGACTTCCAGCATCTGAAGAATCTCTTGTGCATTTATTTTGGGTTTATGTTCCTTAATATAGGTCTACAACATCAAAGACCAAATATCTGAACAGATCATTCCACTTGGGTGATTTCTACACTTAAGACATGAACAAGGAACATTCATTTTAACTGAACCCAAACAAAGGCTGTGGAAATGTCATCAGAGGCACATATTTGCTTCGTCCAAAAACTAAATAGACTATTAAGTATAAAGTCTAAAGGGAAACAAATTCAGCATTAGGGTGGAACAACTACACAAATAGAATTCCACCCAAACAGCAACAGGAATAGAAAAGTAAACCCTATTCATTATCATCCCAGATGGAGTCATAACCCATTAATGATAGCATTATCAAACACCAAACCATTTCCTATTTACTCCTATCTGAACTTCAGTTTGTTTTATGACATTAGTCTAGGAATTAATTACACCCAGGAATTAGATTAGATAAGATTACAGTCTTTGAACTGCAGTTAAGCTAACATCGCAAAACTCAATCAGAATCAGAATCAGGTTTATTATCACCAGCATGTGACGTGAAATTTGTTAACTTAGTAGCAGCAGTTCAATGCCATACATAATCAGGCAGGGAGAAAAATATTAATAAATAATATAAAATAATAATAACAAGTAGATCAATTACATATATTGAATAGATTTTTTAAAAGTGCAAAAACAGAAATATTGTGTATTTTTAAAAAGTGAGGTAGTGTCCAAAGATTCAATGTCCATTTAGGAATCGGATGGCAGAGGGGAAGAAGCTGTTCCTGAATCACTGAGTGTGTGCCTTCAGGCTTCTGTATCCCCTACCTGGTTGTAACAGGGAGAAAAGGGCATGCCCTGGGTGCTGGAGGTCCTTAATAATGGACGCTGCCTTTCTGAGACACCGCTCCCTGAAGATGTCCTGGGTACTTTGTAGGCTAGTACCCAAGAAGGAGCTGACTAGATTTACAACCTCCTTCAGCTTTTTTTGGTCCTGTGCAGTAGCCCCTCCACACCAGACAGTGATGCAGCCTGTCAGAATGCTCTCTACGGTACAACTATAGAAATTTTTGAGTGTATTTGTTGACATGCTAAATCTCTTCAAACTCCTAATAAAATATAGCCACTGTCTTGCTTTCTTTATAACTACATCAATATGTTGGGACCAGGTTAGATCCTCAGAGATCTTGACACCAAGGAACTTGAATCTGCTCACTCCCTCCACTTCTGACCCCTCTATGAGGATTAGTATGTGTTCCTTCATCTTACCCTTCCTGAAGTCCTCAATCAGCTCTTTCGTCTTACTGACATTGAGAGCCAGGTTGTTATCACCAATCTGCACAGATTGTGGTCTTCAGGTTAGGAAGCTGAGGATCCAGTTGTAGGGGGAAGTACAGAGGCCCAGGTTCTGTAACTTATCAATTAGGATTGTGGGAATGATGGCATTAAATGCTGAGCTATAGTCAATCAATATGACATTTAACAAGTCCAGGTTGCTTTCTTAAAACAATGCTTTGGGAAGTTATATATTTGATTATAATTCAGTACAATGAGATTAAGAGGTGAACGAAACCAGCAAACAGCAAAATAAAATGGAATTTAAATGCACTCTGCTGTTTTCCTTCTGAAGGAATTAGTTGTTGGTACAAAATCTCTCCATTAACTTTGTAAATTATGGAACCTCAACAAACCTTGCATTTAGAATGATGAACCAGTAATGATAGAAAGCTCCTTAACAGTCCCGTAATTCACTACTTTCTTTTTGCAACATATTGGTGCATTTCTCATGAACCAATCAGAAGCCTGAAGCTGAAGCCACATTATGGATTGACACAAAGTTTACTAAAAACTCTCATTTCACTGAACTTTAATACTGCTCAATTCAGCAGAGAACAATCAAACAGTTGCAATAACAGTTAATCATGTTTTATTTCTAAAAAATAAAAATCATGCCATCACCGAAATGAAATTTCACCTGTAGACCCTTTTGGACACCAAATGTCCTTTGGGACGTATTCATTTGTTAACTGCTTAAAATGAACCAAGAAAAGACTGATCATTGAGCTGCTGAACTGTTTCCAGTGTCAAGGCAATAGGTACACACTCAGTAGATTTTTTGCTACTGTAGCCCATCTACTTCAATGTTTGACATGGTTTGTGTACAGAGATGCTATTCAGCACACCACTGTTGTAACGCATGGTTTACCATTGCCTTCCCGTCAGCTTGAACCAATCTGGCTAATCTTCTCTGACCTCTCTCATTAACAAGGCATTTTCACTCACAGGAGTTACACTCACTGGATTGCTTTTGTTTTGCACACCACTATCTGTAAACTCTAGAGATAGTGGTGTGTGAAAATCACAGGTCGTCAGTTTCTGAGACACTCAAGCTACCCTGTCTGGCACCATGGAACCATAGAACAACATTACAGCACAGAAGCAGGCCTTTTGGCCCTTCTTGGCTGTGCCAAAATATTTTTCTGCCTAGTCCCACTGACCTGCACCTGGACCATATCCCTCCAAACCCCTCTCATCCATTTACCTGTCTGAGTTTTTGTTAAAAGTTAAAAGTGAGCCCACATTTACCACTTCATCTAGCAGCACATTCCACACTCCCACCACTCTCTATGTGAAGAAGCCCCCCCCCCCCCCCAATGTTCCCTTTAAACTTTTCCCCCTTCACCCTTAACCCATGCCCTCTGGTGTTTTTCTCCCCTAGACTCAGTGGAAAAAGCCTGCTTGCATTCACTCTATCTATACCCAGCATAATTTTATACACCTCTATCAAATCTCCCCTCCTTCTTCTACACTCCAGGGAATAAAGTCTTAACCTATTCAACCTTTCTCTGTAACTCAGTTTCTCAAGTCCCGGCAACATCCTTGTAAACCTTCTCTGCACTCTTTCAACCTTATTAATATCCTTCCTGTAATTCGGTGACCAAAACTACACACAATACTCTGAATTCGGCCTCACCAATGCCTTATACAACCTCACCAAAACATTCCAACTCTTATACTCAATACTTTGATTTATAAAGGCCAGTGTACCAAAAGCTCTCTTTATGACCCTATCTACCGTGATGCCACTTTTAGGGAATTTTGTATCTGTATTCCCAGATCCCTCTGGTCTACTGCACTCTGCAGTGCCCTACCATTTACCTTGTATTTTCTACCTTGGTTTGTCCTTCCAAAGTGCAATACCTCACTCTTGTCTGTATTAAACTCCATCTGCCATTTTTCAGCCCATTTTTCTAGCTGGTCCAAATCCCTCTGCAAGCTTTGAAAACCTTCCTCACTGTCCACTACACCTCCAATCTTTGTATCATCAGCAAATTTGCTGATCCAATTTACCACATTATTATCCAGATCATTGATATAGATGACAAATAACAATGGACCCAGCACTGATCCCTGTGGCAGACCACTAGTCACAGGCCTCCACTCAGAGAAGCAATCCTCCACTACCATCCTCTGGCTTCTTCCATTGAGTCAATGTCTAATCCAATTTACTATCTCTCCATGTATACCTAGCAACTGAATCTTCCTAACTAACCTCCCATGTGGGACCTTGTCAAAGGCCTTACTGAAGTCCATGTAGACAACATCCACTGCCTTCCCTTCATCCACTTTCCTGGTAACTTCCTCAAAAAACTCTAATAGAATTGTTAAACATGACCTACCATGCACAAAGCCATGTTGACTCTCCTAATAAGTCCCTGTCTATCCAAATACTTGTAGATCCTATCTCTTAGTACTCCTTCCAATAATTTACCTACTACCGACGTCAAACTTACCGGCCTATAATTTCCTGGATTGCTTTTAAAGCCTTTTTAAAACAATGGAACAACGTGAGCTATCCTCCAATCCTCCAGCACCTCGCCCGTAGATATTGACATTTTAAATATATCTCCCAGGGTCCCTGCAATTTCAATACTAGTCTCCTTCAAGGTCCAAGGGAATACCCTGTCAGGTCCTGGGGATTTATCTACTCTGATTTGCCTCAAGAGAGCAAGCACCTCCTCCTCTTCAATCTGTATAGGTTCCATGACTTCACTACTGTTTGCCTTTATTTCTATTGACTCCATGCCAGTTTCCTTAGTAAATACAGATGCAAAAAAACTCACTTAACATCTCCCCCATTTCTTTTGGTTCCATACATAGCTGACCACTCTGATCTTCAAGAGGACCAATTTTATTCCTTACTATCCTTTTGCTCTTAATATACCTGTAGAAGCTCTTTGGATTATCCTTTACCTTGACTGCCAAAGCAACCTCATGTCTTCTTTTAGCCCTCCTGATTTCTTTCTTAATCATTTTTTGCACTTTTTATACTCCTCAAGCACCTTATTTGCTCCCTGTTTCCTATACATGTCATACATCTCTCTCTTCTTCTTTATCAAAGTTCCAATATCCTTTGAGAACCAAGGTTCCTTATTCTTATTCACTTTGTCTTTAATCCTGACGGGAACATACAAACTCTGCGCTCTCAAAATTTCTCCTTTGAAGGCCTCCCACTTACCAATCACTTCCTTGCCAGAGAACAACCTTTCTCAATCTATGCTTTTTAGATCCTTTCTCATTTCTTCAAATTTGGCCTTTTTCCAGTTTAGAACCTCAACCCGAGGACCAGATCTATCTTTATCCATGATCAAGTTGAAACTAATGATGTTATGATCACTGGAACCAAAGTGTTCCCCTACACACACTTCCGTTACTTGTCCTAAATCATTTCCTTACAGGAGATCTAATATTGCATCCTCTCTAGTTGGTACCTCTATATATTGATTTAGAAAACTTTCCTGAACACATTTTACAAACTCTAACCCATCTAGACCTATAACAGTATGGGAGTCCCAATCAATATGTGGAAAATTTAAATCCCCTACTATCACAACTTCCTGCAGTTGTCTGCTATCTCACTGCAGATTTGCTCCTCCAATTCTTGCTGACTATTGGGTGGTCTCTAATACAACCCCACTAATGTGGTCATACCTTTCCTGTTTCTCAGCTCCACCCATATGGCCTTGGTAGACAAGCCCTCTAATCTGTCCTGCCTGAGCACTGCTGTAACATTTTCCCTGACTAGCAATGCCACCCCCCACCCTTTATCCCTCTGCCTCTATCATGTCTGAAACATCAGAACCCTGGAACATTAAGCTGCCAGCCCTGCCCCTCCTGCAGCCAAGTTTCACTAATAGCTATAATGTCTTAATTCCCCATGTCAATCCATGCCCTCGGCTCGTATGTCTTCCCCACAATATTCCAATAATCAATTCATGGTCAGTCTCTTAGATCACATTTCTTCCCCATTCTAATGTTTGAACTGAACCTCTCGCCTATGTCTGCATTTTTTTATGTATTGAGTTGCTGCCACATGATTGGCTGAATAGATATTTGCATTAATGAGCTGCTGTGCCTAATAAAGAGCCTCTGAGTGTAGTAGAAGATACAAGCTGAATCTAACGGTCAAAGGTAATGTTGTATTAGACTCGGTGTAATATTGGGAGATCTAGGACCAGGCACCAGTGAAGACATGCTCAGAGTGCTTGACTGTTGGAAGGAGAGAGATTAAACACAGAAACATAGAAAACCTACAGCACAATCCAGGCCCTTCAGCCCACAAAGTTGAGCCGAAAATATCCCTATCTTCGAAATTACTAGGGTTACCCATAGCCCTCTATTTTTCTAAGCTCCATGTACCTTTCCAAAAGTCTCTTAAAAGACCCTATCGTATCCGCCCCCACCACCGTTACCAGCAGCCCATTCCACACACTCACCACTCTCTGCATAAAAAACTTACCCCTGACATCGCCTCTGTATCTACTCCCCAGCACCTTAAACCTGTGTCCTCTTGTGGCAATCACTTCAGCCCTTGGAAAAAGCCTTTGACTATCCATGCCATCTTGGAATGAGAAAATATATCTACCAAACTCACTTCTATGAGGCAGTTTTACAAGTGGATTGTAAGTCATGTATAGGACTTGCTTCACTGGGATGCCTGAGGGTGTATTTCCCATGAGATTTTCCATTATAACAACTTACTTGATGTACTTCTCTATATTTTGGAGAAATAGAAACATAGAAAACCTACAGCACAATACAGGCCCTTCGGCCCACAATGCTGTACCAAACATGTACTTACTTTAGAAATTACTGTGGGTTACCCATAGCCCTCTATTTTTCTAAGCTGCATATAAGCTGCAGGAGCCTCTTAAAAGATCCTATTGTATCAACCTCCACCTCCGTCACCGGCAGCCCATTCCACCCACTCGCCACTCTCTGCATAAAAAAATTACCCCTGACATCGCCTCTGTACCTACTTCCAAGCACCTTAAAACTGTGTCCTTTCATGTTAGCCATTTCATCCTGGGAAAAAGCCTCTGACTATCCACACGATCAATGACTCTCATCATCATATACACCTCTATCAGGTCACCTCTCATCCTCTGTCGCTCCAAGGAGAAAAGGCCAAGTTCACTCAACCTATTCTCATTAAGGCATGCTTGTCAATCCAGGCAACATCCTTGCAAATCTTTCTATATACATCTTTCTATAATTTCCACATCCTGCCTGTAGTGAGGCAACCAGAACTGAGCACGGTACTCCAAGTGGGGTCTGACCAAGGTCCTATATAGCTGCAACATTACCTCTCGGCTCCTAAACTCAATCTAAGTGGGTTCTATCATACTCCTCTTCTGAGATCGATAAAGCAATTGGGTGGTTGGGGCGGTTAAAAGTTAACTTAAGTGAGTTTGTGAGTTCATGAGTTAACTCATGCATTACCTTGACTTAAGATAATGAATGAGGTTTTTCAACTTTATTTCAACCGAACTGTTCAAAATACATCACCCAGGCTGCAACTGACCACTTTCCAGGCATCGGTTTTGGAGTGCGCTTTTTGTACTCGTCACTGCTCCTGTTTATTATAGAAATCTTATAAAGCACTAAAGATAGCTGAAATGGTGCAAATACTCAATAGGTGGCAGTATTATACCATATCCCAGAGTCTTTCAGGTGCAATTGAAATTAGGTTCTGAGGGTTGTATTTTACTATTGACATTGGCTCAGTTCCAGTGTGTTTGGGCCTCTTTCAACAGTAACAGTAACAGCATCTGAATTAGAGGTCATATTCTACTCAAAAACAGAGTACACAGAAAAGAGGAATTTCTGAACATTTGTGTTTACTAATCTACCTTTCTCTCTGGAAGTAGAGTATTTAGTGTTATGGTTTGTAACTCCAGAACATTAAACTAATTAAAAGAAAGACACTGGAGTCCAAAATGTGAGTCTAATTTTGTGGTTACTTAAAGTGAGGTGCACACTTATCACGAGATAGAGTCATGACGTATGCAATTCACTTATTTTTACATCTAACCCACAATTAATTATTTAAATGAACAAGAATGTTTAATCAAACAATGCATTTGGAGTATTGCTCAAATACTACTGAAATATTAAATACATAACACTCTTCCCTGCTTAGCTATAAACTCCAACTCAATATAGAAGGCATCTGAACTATGTACACAGTATACTTTATAATACAATTACTATAAAGACATACACAGCATAGTAATTTTTTTAATTGTCCCATTCAGGCCTAAATATTTAATCACTGTGGAGGATTTCTTACTCATGTAAGATAATGTATTTCCTGATAAGGGGGTCACTCTACCTGGTAGGTGAAACTTGTGGCTGTGTAACAACCTCAGGTTCTGGGGCTTCCTCCATGGTGGTTGTAGGAGTTTACTCCCAGACTGCAGGAAGTGGTTCTAATAGCTCTGGACAGCTTTCTTCTCCTGTCTTTTTCTTCTTGTAGTTTGTGCATCTTGATCTTTGAAAGGTGCATTTAGTTCACTGGAGATCAAGCTACAAAAAGTTGTAAAATTATTCATTTCCAACATGGGTACTAACCTCTGTAGTATCCAAGACATCTTCAAGGAGTCGTGCCTCAGAAAAGCAACGTTCATTATTAAAGACACCATCAGGTACAGAAGTCTGAAGGCACACACTCAGCAATTCAGAAACAGCTTCTTCCCCTCTGTCAATTGACTGCTAAATGGACATTGAACCCATGAACAACATTACCTCACTTTTTTTTGTTAGTTCTGTTTTTGCACTATTTTTAATTTACCTAATTAATATATGCATACATATATATTTATTGTAATTCATTTAGTTATTTTTTTCTATATTTATCATGTATTGCTTAGTACTACTGCTGCAAAGTTAACAAATTTCATGACATAAGCCTAGGATATTAAACCTGATTCTAATTCTGATTAATCCTTCTATTGGTTCCTTTAGCATTCTGCAATCAACAATGGTTTTAATTCTAAATGTTCCTGTTTTACTTTCACAATACCAGCAAAGCTCATTTTAGCTGGTTTAGTTGGAGCAGTTAAACTCCTAAGCAAACTGTATGTCTTTCCCTCCAAAGTGCTCGGCAAGCCAGGTACTTGCTTCTCATTGGCTATTTCATTTGCTTTAAAATACAGCTCAATTCATGCTGCCAGTTATCCAGTAAGCAATTGAACGTGTCTGTCTTTCCAATGTAGCCAGCTTTTTTAAACTATTGTCACCCAGTACTGTTCATCCTTCGTAACAGAATGAAGATTGAAGAAGGAGAATGAAGAATGAAGAAGAAAGAAGAATCACGAATGAAGAGGAATGAAGAATGAATAAGGAAAATGAAGAAGGAGAATGAAGAATGAAGAATGAAAAACGAGAATGAAGAATGAAGAAAGAGAATGAAGAAGAATGAAGATTGAAGAAGGAGAATGAAGAAGAATGAAGATTGAAGAAGGAGAATGAAGAAGAATGAAGAATCACGAATGAAGAAGAATGAAACAGAATGAAAAAGAATGAAGAATGAAAAAGGAGAATGAAGAAGAATAAAGAATGAAACAGAATGAAGAATGAAAAAGGAGAATGAAGAAAGAAGATTGAAGGAGAATGAAGAAGAATGAAAAAGGAGAATGAAGAAGAATGAAGATTGAAGGAGAATGAAGAAGAATGAAGAATGAAAAAGGAGAATGAAGAAGAATGAGGATTGAAGAAGGAGAATGATGAAGAATGGAGAATGAAGAAGAAAGAAGAATCACGAATGAAGAAGAATGAAGAATGAAACAGAATGAAGGAGAATGAAGAAGAATGAAGAATAAAAAGGAGAATGAAGAAGACTGAAGATTGAAGAAGGAGAATGAGCTCCTAACTTGTTTTATATGTATATTTGGATTTTTGATATTGTATTGTGTAGTTTACTAATAAACACCTTTAGTTTGGTACCACCAGACTCCAACAGATTCTTTTTTTCTCAGACACCCAGTTACGGGGAACGTAACAAGAGGAATAAAGAATGAAGAAGAAGGAAGAATGAAGAATGAAGTGGTGCAGGGTTTCATATTTCTGGATCAATGGGTTCTCTTCTGCGGAAGGTATGTCCTGTACAAAAAGGACAGGTTGCACTTGAACCTGAAGGGGACCAATATCCTTGTGGGCAGGTTTACTAGAGGTGTTGGGAAGGGTTCGAACTAAGTTGGATGAGAACCAGAGTGTTAGGGCTGAGGATAGGGGCAGTTCTTATATGAGTTGATGCAGTGTGTTGTGAGGAAGGACAGGCTGATGTAGGGCAAAATTGCAGTCAGTGAAATTAGTTGAAGTGTAACCTGGGGACAAAATCAAAAGGGGTGATGAATACAGGACGGAAGATGTTATATTTGAATGCACACAGTGGGATTGGTCTGGTGGGATTGATGTGCTGGGAATGGTGTGCTGGGATTGGACTGTTGGGATTAGTGTGGTGGATTGCGGTTGGTGAGTGTGTGAGATTGTGATGGATTAGTCTGATGGGATTGGCGTACTGGGATTTGTCTACTGGGATTGGTGTGGTGTGATTGCTCTATTGGGATTGGTCCGGTGGGATTGGTCTGGTGGGATTGGTCTGCTGGGATTGGTGTGCTGGGGTCGGTCTGATGGGATTGGTCTGGTGGGATTGGTGTGCTGGGATTGGTCTGCTGGGATTGGTGTGCTGGGATTGGTCTGGTGGGATTGGTGTGCTGGGATTGGTCTGGTGGGATTGGTGTGCTGGGATTGGTCTGCTGGGATGCTCTGTTGGGATTGGTGTGCTGGGATTGGACTGTTGGGATTAGTGTGATGGATTGCGGTGGGTGAGTGTGTGAAATTGTGATGGATTAGTGTGGTGGGATTGGCGTACTGGGATTTGTCTACTGGGATTGGCGTACTGGGATTTGTCTACTGGGATTGGTGTGGTGTGATTGCTCTATTGGGATTGGTCCGGTGGGATTCTTCTTCATTCTCCGTCAATCTTCCTTCTTCTTCATTCTCCTTTTTCATTCTTCATTCTCCTTCATTCTGTTTCATTCTTCATTCTTCTTCATTCTCCTTCTTCATTTTCCTTTTAAAAATGTGTGGTGAGTGTTTAAATCCTTGCGGCATTCTGGTATAGGTATACTGAGCACCTCTGTAAGTAAATGCAAACAAATACTGACACTGGTCGGCCAGAGGAATGCTGAAGAAAGCCGAACACAAATCAATCACTGAAAAGTAACTTGCTTCTGGTGGAACATTAGTCAAAAGCGTGTGTGGGTTGGGGACTACCGCTGGCCAGTCCTCTACCACATCATTTACCGCTCGCAAATCATGCACCAATCTCCACTTAGATTTATCTGCTTTTAAGACCGGCAGCAACGGGGTATTGCATGGACTATTTGTTCTTTCAAGCACTCCTATTTCAAGCAACCCCTGCACTGTCGACGCTATTCCCTCTTCTGCTTCTGGTCTTAGTGGGTATTGTGGTCTCCTGGGTGGAATTGCTCCCCTTTTCAGCTTTATTTCCACCGGACTAGCTGTTTTTATTTTCCCTACATCCATGTCATGCTGTGACCACAGAATAGACGGCAACTCATCTAACCGGTATTGAAGGCAGACCTAGAGGGCATGCCATTGGAAAGTACATTGTTACAGTATGTGGATGACCTGTTGATTTGCTCCCACAGCGAGGAACAGTGTAAGCAGGACACTGTAACTCTGTTAGAGAAGCTAGCGCACGGAGGACATAAAGTATCCAAAAAGAAACTGCAAGTTTGCACGCAGCAAGTGGAATACTTAGGCAGGGTAATATCCAAGGGAGTGAAGGCAATAGCACCAGATCAGATTGAGGCAATAACTAAGGCCCCAAAACCCCAGACTGTAGGGCAGATGATGACGTTTTTGGGAATGGCAGGGTACAGCTCAGATTGGATAGGAGAATATGCTGAGATTGTGGCACCTTTGAGAAAGATAATGAAAGAAGCAGGACATACAAATTTGAAGAACGGCTTACAGTGGAATGGAGAGGCAGAGATAGCTTTCAATACTATTAAGCAGGAATTGCAGTCAGCACCAGCATTAGCTTTGCCTGACTATGAGAAGGTTTTTTATTTGTATGTATCCAACTGACAGGAGGGTTATGTCACAGCGGTTCTAACACAGGAGACAGGCACAGGAAAAGCAAAGCAGCCGATATAGCATACTACAGTACGAGACTAGATGAGGTGGCTCAGGGGTATCCACCCTGTTATCAGGGATTGGCGGCGCTGTACTATGCATATGAAAAGGCATCATCTGTAACCCTGGGCTATCCTGTGACTCTGTACACACACCACAAAGTAGCAGAATTGCTGGAAAGAGGGAAATTTGTGCTGACGCCAGCCAGGATAGCAGCGTATCAGATGCTATTGACATTTCCAGACATAACTATACAGAGATGCACTACCAGTAATATAGCCAATTTTGTCCCTTTAGACTATGAAGGAGAACCCCATGATTGTGTAGGGAAGATGATGGCGTTTGCCAAATTGAGAGCAGATTTACGGTCAGAACCACTAGAGGATATAGATAAAAAGGTTCTGTTCATAGATGGCTCTTGTTATAGGGATTATGATGGAAATCACGCAGGGTTCTCAGTGGTGCAGCAGGATCAGTCGAGCTATAAGATTATTAGGATGGAGTCCTGTCCCCAACCGTGTTCCGCCCAACTAGCAGAACTCAAAGCCCTGACAGCTGTGTGTGAAATGATGGAAGGTGAGAAAGTAGATATCTATACTGATTCGGCATATGCTCACGGAGTATGCCATTTGTTCGGGCAGTGTGGAAGCAGAGAGGTTTTAAAAAAGGTAATGGAGATCCCATACAACATTGTCAGCAAATTCAAGACTTAATAAAAGCCATAATGAAACCTAAAGCATTGGCTATAGTAAAATGCCAGGTACACAAAAAGGGAAATGATGTAATAACAAAGGGAAATCAAGCTGCGGACGAGGCAGCCAGAAAAGTGTCTGGGTGTACGTCAGCTGTCATTGCCCCCCAGGTAAGCCTAACTCCAGAACCTGACGTAGAGGACCTAATTGAAATACAAGGTAAGGCAACTTTGGCAGAACAGACAATGTGGAGAAAAAGGGGGGCCAAGCAGAACCTGGAAGGCTTGTGGATCACGGAAGACAGTTTGTTGGTAGCACCCACCCCTCTACTGACGATTCTGATTTCAGAAGCGCATGGGATGGACCATTGTGCAAGGGGGGAAGTGATAAGGAAAATAAAGAAGGATGGTTTTTGGTCACCTTATTTACAGGCTTCAGTGGACTTTGTCTTGTCACAGTGCGAGGTATGCGCACAAAATAATGTTCGGAAGGGAATTACAACCCCAATAGGTCACATTCCTGTACCTGAAGGACCATTTAAACATCTAGTGATCGATTACGTAGACATGATAAAGACAGTGAGAGGGAAAAGATACATGCTGGTAGTAATTGATCGATTTAGCAGATGGGTGGAGGTGGTACCTTCAAGAGATCAAGGGGCAAAGACAGTGGTAAAATTCCTGACAAATGAAGTGATCCCAAGGTTTGGAATACCTACAGAAGTTAGCTCAGACAATGGTTCAGCTTTTATCCAGAAAGTGGTCAAACTGGTACTACAGGCGCTGAGGATAAAGCAAAGATTTGGATGTGTATACCACCCTCAGTCGCAGGGCATGGTAGAGAGAATTAACGGAACCCTGAAAGCCAAACTAAACAAAATTTGTGCAGACACTAAACTTAATTGGGTCGGTGCTTTACCGTTAGCATTGATGAGTTACCGCATGCAAACTAATCAAATGACATGCCTGACACCGCATGAGATTGCTGCAGTCTGGGAAGCTATCATACCTGTGATAGGGGTAAGCAAAAATGTTGAATGGATAAACTATATATACTATAATCAACAGGGATTCATCAACTACACCGATGATGCACTGGAGGCCTTAGGGCAACAGCTAGATGCAACTAGCAGGATGGCGTGGCAAAACAGACAGGTACTGGATTGGCTTTTGGCAGAGAAAGGGGGTGTGTGTGTAATGTTTGGAGAACAATGCTGCACTTTCATACCGAACAATACTAGTCCAGAAGGGTCTTTCACCAGAGCAATGAATAAATTAAAAAATCTGCGGACGGAGGTCAAACAGAATGCAGGATTTGGACATCAGTTCTTTGATTGGTTAGAAAGTAGACTCAGAGGATGGGGAGCATGGCTGACTAAAATAGCAATAACTGTCAGTATTATATTGTTGAGCTGTGCGTTTGTGCTGTGCTGTTTTCTTCCTTGTCTCAAATCTCTTGTAGTGCGTGCTGCAACCAAACAATTTCCAATGCTCGTGGCAATTACTGAAGCAAGCTTAGTGGAGAAAGAAACACTAAAAATGTATCATTACAGCCTACAACACCTGCAGGATGAACAGGAGCAAAACGACAGTGTGGGAGTAGATTGTAAGGGCTTCTGAGTTTTTTTCCCTGTCTCAGATACAAAGGGACAGGTTTTTGGCTCAGCGGCCCAGGGTAACAGGGAGAGAATACTTTGAGGTCTTGGCGCAGAAAATTATAGTTTAACCCGAGATTTGGGAATAAGTGCTTGAGTTTATTGGGGCTTTTGTGCGCGAACTCTTGGTCTTCTTTCTCTGTGTGAGACCCTCTGGGTCTCAAAGGGGGATATATTGGAGTATAAAAGTATAAATAAAACTATGAAGTCAGTTTTGAAACTTGCTATTTGATATGCATGTGTAGGAGAATGAAATCTTAAGAATGTAGAAGACAATGGTGTGTTAATGAGAAGTAGCTAAAGAAATGTAGATTAGAACATTGGTCAGTTCTGAGTTTGCTATTTGCTATGCATGTATCCTAAAAATGTAGAAGACAATGGTGTGTTAATGTGTTAATGAAAGGTAGCTAAGAGATGTAGATTAGAACATGATTAAGTCAATGGGTAGAAACAATATGTACGTGAGGTACGTGTAATACGCAACTATAGATCGATTACATATGCTAATGCAACTGGACCAGGAGATTGCTATAAAAAATGCTGGGTCTAAAGGATCAGTGGGCAATCAGCGACTAGCTCAATGACTGTCTCAGCTTTGATTTGCAAATTGAAGTTTAACCCTTCTTGAAGAATCTCCTGCGTCTCTTGGTCATTTGTGGGGCACGAGAAACCACGACAGTAAGTGTCCTTAATGGACCTTTTTAGAACATAGAACAATACAGCACAGTGCCACCGCCACCTTCGGCCCACAATGTCTACAGCAGACATGATCTTCTCACTGTGCGAGCTGCAGGAGGAGAGTCAAGAGCATGAAGGAGAATGAAGAAGAATGAAACAGAATGAAGGAGAATGAAGAAGAATGAAGAAGACTGAAGATTGAAGAAGAAGAATGAATAAGGAAAATGAAGGAGAATGAAGAATCACGAATGAAGAGGAATGAAGAATGAATAAGGAAAATGAAGAAGAATGAAGAATGGAACAGAATTAAGGAGAATGAAGAATAAAAAAGAGAATGAAGAAAGAGATTGAAGAAGGAGAATGAAGAATGAAGAATGAAACAGAATCAAGGAGAATGAAGAAGAATGAAGAATGAATAAGGAAAATGAAGAAGGAGAATGAAGAAGAATGAAGAATGAAACAGAATGAAGAAGAATGAAGAATGAAAAAGGAGAATGAAGAAGAAGGAAGATTGACGGAGAATGAAGAAGAGGGAAGATTGAAGGAGAATGAAGAAGAATGAAGAAATTGTGATGGATTAGTGTGTTGGGATTGGTGTACTGGGATTTGTCTGCTGGAATTGGTGTGGTGGGATTGTTCTGGTGGGATTGGTGTGCTGGGATTGCTCTGGTGGGATTGGTCTGCTGGGATTGGTGTGGTGGGATTGCTCTGGTGGGATTGGTGTGCTGGGATTGCTCTGGAGGCATTGGTCTGCTGGGATTGGTCTGCTGGGATTGGTGTGGTGGGATTGGTCTGCTGGGATTGGTCTGCTGGGATTAGTGTGGTGGGATTGGTGTGCTGGGATTGCTCTGGTGGGATTGGTCTGGACAACTGGTATCAAACTCGCTGGCCAATAATTTCCCAAGTTGTACTTCAAACCTTTCTCAAAAAATGAAATAATTTTTTCCTCTCACCATCCTCTCACCATATCCTCTCACCATCCACACCTCACCCGTGACTAAGGATGCTTAAAGTCTTTCTTCCACAGCCCCTAAAATGTATGTATTAGTCTCCCACAGGTTCAATTGGACAGGGTTCTCTTGTAGAATGAAGAATGAGAATGATGAAGAATGAAGAGGTTACAAGAAGAATGAAGAATCGGGATTGAAGAAGAATGAAGAATGAAGAAGAATGTAGAATGAAACAGAATGAAGAAAAATGAAGAACAAAGAAATAGAATAAAGAAGAATGCAGATTAAGGAGGAGAATGAAGAATGAAAAAGGAGAATGAAGAAGAATGAAGATTGAAGAAGGAGAATGAAGAAGAATGAAGAATAAAACAGAATGGAGAATGAAGAAGAATAAAGAATGAAGAAGAATGATGAAACAGAATGAAGAAGAATGAAGAATGAAGAAAGAGAAGAAGAATGAAGAAGAATGAAGAAGACTGAAGATTGAAGAAAGAGAATGAAGAAGAATGAAGAATGAAAAAGGAGAATGAAGAAGAATGAAGATTGAAGAAGGAGAATGAAGAGGAATAAAGAATGAATAAGGAAAATGAAGAAGAAGGAAGATTGACGGAGAATGAGGAATGAAACAGAATGAAGAAGAATGAAGAATGAAAAAGGAGAATGAAGAATATTTTTGGAACAGTCTGCAATTTCTCTACAAATTTATTCCTCTAAATCCCACAGACTGTTGGGTGGTCTGTAATATAACCCCATTAATATGATCATACAGTTCTTAATCCTCAGTTACATCCATAAAGTCTCACAAGACAAGTTCTCCAGTCAGCCCTGACTGAGCTATGCTGTGACATTTTTCTCTGACTGGTCAAGCCACCCTTTCCCACTCTATCACATTGTATTATTCCATGACTGATATGATGGGAGCTCACTTTGCTACATAGAGTGAATAGGTTGCTTACAGAGTAAGATGTAATAATCACAATCTATTCATCTTTCTGAACCTGAAAAGATCACGCATCCACATCTTTCAGTGTATCCATAAGCTGGGTACCAACTCCAGATGATCAGTTCTCTGATAACTTTGCTTTTCAAATACATCAGTTGCTTACTTGAAATCAGCAGGCAGGAAGCTCAATGTCACCACCATCACAACTTTTTACTATGTTCTCCTATGGCTATTGCACTGGATTACCCAACTATTTCTCCAAATAAGAATGTTTGAAATTGTTTTTATTTAATTCAGTTTTAAGTTCTCTAAGTGTAACAAAAACAATCAATGTAGTCTGATGATACATGATCATAAAAAGAAAGCAAACAATTTAAACTTCCTCTGGAATTTTGTGATTCCCTTTAATCCTGATTTTCATCATTTCTTATCCCTCCTTCTCAGGTTTGACCATTTTCTTTCTTCTCACTTTTAAGAGCAAAAAGGCCTCATTATAAACATTTCATTCAAACCACAATAATTCTAGCTTCCCTCAGTACAAAAATAGAGCATCACCATGAATGTTTTGTTTTGATCCAGTCTCAGGAAGAAATTTCAAACCCACAAACACTGACACAGAGGCCACAGGTCCAAATAAGACATAACCAAGCTTATAGTTGGGACATTCTGGACAAGAACGTCTGTCACATGAGCCACACAATGCAAAACTGACTAGCGAATAAGCAAAAGCAAATAAGCATTACCACAGCTGTGACATTTTAATGTGTAGAAAGGGCATTGCCTGAGGCAACACGGGATTTGGCCTCCCAAACTTCATAAAGCTGGATATTTTGGCAGGAAGGGCAATTTTGCATTAAAACATGTTTCATCTTGCTGTTATCTGTATGAAGCTGAGTGGATTACAATATACATAATTATAATTTAAGTTGTAATTTTTGCTGCAATCAATGCAGTTCCTCCTCTGAGCATAGAAATTCTCAGTTCTTATGTAACTAATCTTTGAATAGAATATTTTCTGCTGATGAAGATAGATTTAATAACAGTGCATGGCCACACATGACATAAGTTGCATTTGGTGTACTGTTTCAGTGATCATGGGAGAACGTCATCAGCAAGGAGTTCAAAGAGCATTATACTCGGATGTGCAATAACAATGTATGACAAATTTGAAGTCGCCCATGAGGGCATTTGCTTTTGTTGTAAAGGTTTAGCTTTGAGATGAAATGGCCCTGTCCAGCCCAGTACCTTTGTAACTAGTTAAATCCGGAGGTTGATAGTTTCCACGGTCAAAAATGGAGTATTCATTGTGTCGATTCTGTTTGTTCGATCTGCGTGTAGAATTGTAATTTTTCTTATATTTATCTTGCAGTTTAACTTCCCTATGCTTGCTTATAATCACCTGTATGTGTGCAAATATTTAGTAAATTTTCAGAAATTGTACCATAGCTGACTCTGTATTTCTAGAAGTTTCTCCGCTGCCTCTGTCACGCCACTGAACCTAACTATTTCATAGGTTATTCCTTCTCTGAAATGCCTTGCTATCTCTCCAATTTGAGCTAGTCTTCAATAGTTCAATAGTTTCAGAGAAATGTGTATAATATACATCTTGTTCTTCACAGACATCCGCAAAAACAGAAGAGTGCCACAAAGAATGAATGACAGTAAAAAGCCCCCCTACCTCCCCCTCTGAGGTACAAGCAGCAGCAAAGTAGTAGCCCTCCCCCTTCCCCACCAGTTTTTCATATCGAATGACCACAACTTCTTTGTGATTTGTTTTTTTCTTTCTTTGTTCTTGTAACACCTAATAAGTGGCCATAACCACCAAAGGACTTCGGGATCACAATATCATCAGATCCAATATCACCCATAAAGAAAGGCAAAGTCAAAGGGTTCTGAAGCAGCAGGCCTTATTGGGCAGCAGGAGATATCATAGTTCATGGGATACATTTCAGTGCATGGCCAACATGGACGTCTGGGTAAGAAATTTGCTTTGGCACTTTGTGTAATGCAAATGGGGTAGGAATATGGTCTTCAGAAAAACCTGTTCACATGTAACTTACAAGCAACAATAAAACATTAATTATTGTCTACAAAGATTGCAGACTATCAGTTCACAGCAGAGGGTAACCTCACTTTGTACACTGGCAAGACATATTTTTCTCTATTGAGAATAGTATACAATACTTCCTTAAACAAAATAAACTCATTGACACTTTAAGGACATTGAAACCAGCCAATAGATACGAGTCATTCTAGTTTTGCAATGTTATAAATTTTGCAAGGTAAAACAGTAGATGAGCCCATATTGAATGTCCCAGGATGAGGTTAGGGAAGGAATTAAGTAACTATCCTGTCACTTAAGATGTATTTGTTCTGTCAATCATTATTTGGCGTGTTTCTGCATCTCATGATCCATCCCTCAATACAATGAAATACAGCTATATTCTCAGTAAATGGGGTTTTGCATTCTCAAACCTTCAGTCCATATATAGGCGTTTGAATATTCTCAAGCGTCATGTCAGTTGAAGTGTGCTCTATTTTATTCTAAAATAATTCTAAAAAGTACTTGTCTACATCCAAAATATTGAGGTACAAAATGGAAATTGTTGAAAATACTCAGCAGGTTATCAGTGGGAAGGGTAAAAAGAGTTACATTTCAGGCCAGGAAGGAGACAAAAGAAGCTGGTGGAGGAGACATCTTGGAGATGTCTGTTTGTCTCCTTCCCAGTTTTGACTAATGGACCTCAGCCTGGAACACAAGATATTCTGCAGATGCTGGAAATCCAGAGCAACACACCCAAAGTACTGGATGAACTCAGGAGGTCAGGCAGCATCGATGGAAATGAATAAACAGCCAACATTTCAGACCAAGACCTTTCATCAGGACTTGAAAAGAAGGGGGAAGGAGCCAGAATATGAAGGTGGGATGGGGGGGGGGGGGGAGAGAAAGTGTACAAGCTAGAAAGGGAGAAGTTAAATCAGGTGTGTGGGGAGGTTCAAGTAAGAAGCTAGGAGATGATAGGTGGAAAAGTTAAAAGGCTGGAAAAGAAGGAATCCAACAGGAGAGAAGAGTGGACCATGAGAGAAAGGGAAAGAGGAGGGGCACTAGGGAGAATTAAGCAGGTGAAAAGGCAAGAAGAGATCATGGGGGCAGAGTGAGGAATTGAAAAAGAGGGGGTTGGGGGGGAATTATCAGAAGTTGAAAAAATATGGTAATGCCATCAGGTTGGTGGCTAACCAGATGGAATATTAGAAGTTGCTCTTCCAACCTGAGAGTAGCCCCATCATGGCAGAAGAGGAGACCATGGATCAACATGTCAGAATTGGAATTGGGATTGGAATTCAAATGGTTGACCACCAGAAAATCCTGCCTGCCCTGCTGTGTTAACCTGAAACATAAACTCTGTTTCTCCTCCCTGAGATGCAACCCAACCTATCCCCATCACGTCCTGTTTGTACATTAGATTCCCAGCATCTGCAGTTTTAAAAAATTTTCATTTACTAGCTCATTATAATGAATGAAACTGTATTTAATACCTTCATTTCTCAATGTTATTGCCTCCCGCTTTTCTCCATACACATATCGAAGTATATGTTCATCCTGCAATCTCTGCCAACTACCAGCCTAATTTTAAATGAAAGTCACAAATAAAAATAGTAAGTGTCATTGGTGAAATACATTTTACTGCCCCGCCCAGAGCACATATTCTCAGTCACACTCCCTACATTGGGAAGGAAGTGAAACAAGAGTGGCAAATTGGTGAACGCTTCACTGGGCGGTGGTCAGAAGCTATTTTGTTATTATCTAGGAGCAGTGCTATGTGAAGCCTCAGAGCGCATAGCACCAACTGAAGTATGACCTTGGGCTTGTCTCTGAGTTTTTTTTGTACTGACTTCTTTCTTTTTTTTCTCCATTGTTCTGTATGTTTTGTGCTTAATTTACGTTCTGCACTGTCTGAACTTATATACCTGTATTTCATCATACTTGTGCACAAAATGGTAAACTCAACTTGATATGATATGATCAACGTTGCAAGAAGAATTTGCAGGCAAACAGTAAGTGGGGCAGAAATAAAATATTATGAGGTAAGGAGACCTTTTTAATTAATAAACTGCAAAAAATGTCTTAAAAGTTACTTCTATTTGACAGAAAAGTATTTAATGATAACATTTCCCCACAGACATTTAGACATTGTTACCTTAGTTTGGCATTTAAGATCTTGGCTGTGTGAATAAATGCAGCTGGCATGAGGAGCTCACTTTGTCAAAAGAAGTTTAAGACTGAAACAGGTAGTAAATCACAACTGTTGCTGTCAGCAATCGAATATTTCTTTTTCTGTGCACATTAAGATTGCCTGACAGATCCCAAACACTAATGATGAGTGACTCATTTTCCAAAGACTACTCTAAAGTGCTGCAAAGTAACAGTTGAAACTGATATGCTAAAATCTTCACCATAAGCAAGAAAATTTCAACTCGACAAAGGTGTGTTCAGAATGCATAATCAGTAGGAGAAATGGAAACTTTTAAAAAATTCAATAAAAATGCATGGAGGAATCAGCAAAAAGCATGTAAATTTGACACAAGTCACTTGGGGAGACCAAAGAGTGAAGGCATTGATTTTACCTTCAGTATTTGGGACAGTCTCATTTACAAAATTGCAAATTGCTTAACCAGTAGAGGAAAAAAAATCATTGTAAAGTCTGATTCGAGACACATAAAATAAATTTAAAGGATAATTGCAGTTTAAACTTAGAATGTTCATGTTGCAAAAGAATGCTAAAAAGCAGGGATAATAGCATAATATTAGAAATCACAACTCAATATGGCTTCATAATGTTTTAATTCCATCTCCATTCTATTTTAATTAAATACAAACAAAGACAGATAATGCCCATAGATAACATAAGAAATTAATTTCATATTCAATAAGGTACCTCACTGTAACTTTCTTGCCCTAGCTCTATATTCCTTGGATCACCTGGACAACAGTAATACATCAGGCTGCTGTTTATTGACTACACAGCTCAGCGTTTAACACAATCATATCCTCAGTTCTAATCAACATGCTCCAAAACTTGGGCCTCAGTACCACCAGCTACAACTGGACCCTTGATTTCCTCATCAGGAGACCACAGTGAGTGTGGATCAGAAATAATATCTGCTCTCTGACATCAAAGCTGATTTACCTCAAGGATGTGTGCTTAACCCGCTACACTACTCCCTCTACATCCACAACTGCATGCTAGGCAGAGCTCAAATGACATCTATAAATTTGCCGATGACAGCACTATTGTTGGCAGAATTTCAGATGGTGATGAGATAGATCTGCTGATTGGGTGGTGTTGCAGCAACAACCTTCCACTTAATGTTGGTAAGACCAAGGAATTGATTGTGGACTTCAGGAAGGGGAAGTTGAGGGAACACAAACCAGGAATCAGAGATGGAAAGTGCGAGCAGTTTCAGGTTCCTGGCTATCTGCAATTCTGAAGGTCTTTTCTGGGCCCAGATGTGGTATGACTCATGTCTTATAAAGTCTCAGCCCTACATCCTTGCTTTTATATTCGAGTCCTCTCAAAATGAATGCTAACAATGTATCTCCCTTCCTTACTAGTGACTCAAAATCTAAGTTACCCTTTAGGGAATCCTGCATTAGGACTCCCAAGTCACTTTGGACCTCCGATTTCTAAATTCACTCCCCATTTAGAAAATAGTGTAAGTCTTTATTCTTCTACTAAAGTGCATGACCCTATACTTCCCAATGTTCTATTCCATCTACCATTTCTTTGACCATTCTCCTATTCTGCCCAAATCCTTCTTCAGAATCCCTGCTTCCTAATCACTACCTGCCCTTCCACCTATCTTTGTGTCATCCACAAACTTAGCTTCAAAGCTATCAATTCTGTCATCCAATTCATTGAAATATAACATGAAAAGTAGCGGACCCAACAACAATCCCTGCTGAACACCACTAATTACTGACACCCAAGAAGATATAACTCCCTTTATTGCCACTCAGCAAACTAATAATTTACTGGCTTGACTTCAGCACTGCTCTCCCCTCCTCGAACCTTACCCTCCCTGAATGCACTGCCCTCTCCTCTCTCCACACTAATGCCAACCTTACCATCAAACCCACAGAGAAAGAGGGTGCTGTTGTGGAGGAGCAGGCTGACCTCTGACCTCTGAGGCCAAGCAGTAACTCTCAGTCTTGAAGAAGGATCTCGGCCTGAAACATCGGCTGTTCTTTGATTTCCTTAGATGCTGCCTGAGATGCTGAATTCCTCCAGCATTTTGTGTGCTGCTTCGATTTCCAGCATCTCCGGACTTTCTCATGATTATAAATTTCAATCATTTCCTCATACCTACCCCTTGAAGAAGGCCCTACTCCAGACCATCAGAAAACTCTCCAACATCAACACTGACCTGATCAACTTTGGAAAACTCCCATCCACAGCCACTGAACTCACAGTTCCGTTACCCCACACTACTTGCATCTACCTGACTGTCCAGGTAGACACATTGCCTCTGCCTGCTCCTGGCCCACTGAATTTGTACCCTCACACCTCGACTCCATTCTATCCTCTTTTGGTTCAGTCACTTCCCATCTACATCCATGACACTTTTCATGCTCTCAATCTCCTCATTGATTTTCAATTCCCTGGCCCTGACTGTCTCATTTTCACTATAGATGTCCAGTCCCTATGAACTTCTATTCCCCATCAAGAAGACCACAGAAAGAAGTCCTCTTCTTTCTCAATAAATGAACCAACCAGTTCCCCTCTACCACCACCCTCTTCCGTCTTGCAGAACTGGTCCTCATCCTCAACAATTTTTCCTTCAGCTCCTCCCACCTTCTCCAGACTCGAGAGGTAGCTGTTAGAGTGATTTTTGGGTTCAGCACATTTCGCAGATAACTTCAGCCACCAGTCTTCAGATCTGGATATGGATTGTGGATTTGATTTTAATGCAGCTCTGAACAATAGGTTCACAGACCAGGCAGACCAGGAAAGAGGCACTTAGCTAATTGTCTGCATATGCATGAGCCCAATCAACATTCCATTACACGAATGCGACAGAGATTAACACCTGTGTGATGGTGGAAAGATTGTAAATGCGAGTTTGTTTAAATTGTCCTGAATTTTCTTTGATCTTTAGCACATAAAATGTGTGCAGTGCTGGGCATAGGCAGACCTTTCGACCGAAAGTGTCTCCATATGATGCCTGCTGTATCTTGTTTTCTCAAATGAAGAAACTGCTTTGCATCTATCAGTACTTTTCTCCAGTAACTTCATTCACACAACAATAGTACCCATGGGCACCCACATGGGCCCCAGCTATTTCTGTCTTTTCATTGGCTACGTAGAACAGTCCATGTTCCAAGCCTTCCCTGGTGATGCTTTCCAACTCTTCCTCTGCTGCATTGACAACTGCATTGGTGCTGCTTCATGCACCCATGCTGAGCTCATCAATTTCACAAATTTTGCCTCCAACTTCTTCACTGCCCTTAACTTCATTTGGTCCATTTCTGACACCTTCCTCCTCTTTCTTGATCTCTCTGTCTCCATCTCTGGAGACAAAATGTCGACCTGCATCTTTTGTAAAACTACCAATTTCCATGGTTATCTTGACTATACCTCTTCCCACTCTGTCTCATGTGAGAATGCTATTCCCTTTTCTCAGTTCCTTTGTCTCCACCGCATCTGTTTCCAGGATGAGGCTTTCTTTTTCAGGACATCAGAAATGTCCTCCTCCTTCAAAGAACAGTGTGTCCCTTTCTCCACTACTGATACTGCCCTCACCTGCATCTCCTCCATTTCCCAATATCACCCTCCCCATTTTCCAGTGATAGAACTCCTCTTGCATTTGCACTTACCTACCTCATCCAACACATCACTTTCTGCAACTTCTGCCTTCTCCAAAGGCATACGTATGTTTACCCCTCCCCCTCTGCTTGCTGCAGGGATTGCACCCTCCATGATTTCCTTGTCCATTCATCCCTCCACACTAATCTCCCTCCCGGCACTTACCCCTGCAAGTAGCCAAAGTGCTGTACCTTCCCCTTCACCTCCTCCCACATCTTCATTGAAGGCCCCAAACAATCCTTCCAGGTGAAGCATCACTTCACCTGTGAATCTTTTGTCTCCAATGCTACCGATGCAGCCTCCTCTACATTGGTGACACTTGTCTTAAGTCAGGGAACCATTTCATCTGGCACCTCCGCTCCATCCACCAAAAGCGGAACTTCCTGGGCGCCAAACATTTTAATTCTGATTCCCATTCCTGTTCTGACATGTCAGTCCATGGCCTCTTCTTGTACCACATTGAGGCCACCCTCAGGATGGAGGAGAATCACCTTACATTCCGTCTGGATAGCTTCCAACTTGATGGAGTAAAAATCAATTTCTTCTTCCAGTTAAAAAAGTACCATCCCCCTCCCTTCTTCTATTGCCAACTCTGATCTCTTACCTCTTCTTACCTGGCTATCACCCCTCCTGGGTCCCCTCCTCCTTCCCTTTTGCCTATGGTTCTTTCGCCTCTCTTATTAGATTCCCTCCTCTCTTAACAGATTCCTTTCTCACCAGCCTTTTATCTGTCTTGCCCACCTGGCTTCACCTATCACCTTCTAGCCATCTTCCTTCTCCTCCCCCTCCTTTCTATTCTGGCATCTCCCCGCTTCCTTTCTAGTCCTGAAAAAGGGTCTTTGCCTGAAACATCATCTGTTTATTCATTTCCCTGGATGCGTCCTGGCCTGAGTTCCTCCAGCATTTTTTTCTGTGTTGCTTTGGACTTCCAGCATCTGCAGGCTTTCTCATGTCAACAACTGAGAATGTTTTACTGTGAGTACTTGAAATAGATTGAATTTGCCATGGAATCAACTTGTTGATGGCATAAATACAAGAAATTCTGCAGATGCTGGAAATCCAGAGTAACACACAAAACACAAAATGCTGGAGGAACTCAGCAGGCCAGGCAGTATCTATGGAAAAAAGTACAGCCAATGTTTTGGGTCAAGACGCTTCGGCAGGACTCCAAAGGGTTTCGGCCCGAAATGTCAACTGTATTTTTTTTCCACAGATGCTGCCTGGCCTGCTGAGTTACTCCAGCATTTTGTGTGTGTTGTTTGGATTTCTAGCATCTGCAGATCTTCTCTTGTTTTTAACACACACAAAATGCTGGAGAAACTCAGCAGGTCAGGCAGCATCTACGAAACTGAATAAACAGTCGACATTTTGGGCTGAGACCCTTCATCAGGACTGGAAAAGAAGGAGGCTTTACCTATCACTTTCTAGTTTGTCCCCCTTCCCCTTCCCCACCTTTTGATTCCAGCCACATGAACCATCATGCCTATATTCACCCTGTCAATCCTATATTGAATTTTATTTGTTTCGATGAGATTACACCCCATTTCTTTAACTTCAGCTTAATCTTTCATTTTATAATAAATTCCCTATATCAGCTATCAAGATTGTGAACCTTTGTTGCATTTAATCTATCACAAGCATATCTGCCCTTAGGATAAGCAGACTAGTTTGCATTATTCCAGACTCACCAGAGCCCTATAAAAACCCAATAAGATGTTTTAGACTTGTTCACAAAATTTCTTGCAATAATGGATTACGATCTACCTGTCTTGCTCTTGCTTGTATCTGCACATTCAGTGAATTGTACCTAGATCCTTCTGAACACCAAAACTATTTAGTACAGCCCAGTTAAACATCTGTTTTTCTTTTTCTTCTACCAACTTACTAGATTTCCAATACTTCATCTGTCATGCATTCACTTAGCCTGCCTTTATAGTCCACCTCATAATCCACACAGCTACCCAGCTTCGCATCATCAGGAAACATGGACTCGGACATTTGATTTTCTTCTCCAAATCATTGCTATAGATTGTGAACTGTCAGGGGTATATCATCAACCAGTCCACTAAGACAGGCACCAGACGCAGCCTCCCAACCTCTTTATTACTGCATGCTTTTTCTGGACATTAACACATCCTCAATCCATGCTAATTTCTTAACCCCATGTCCACATGCTCAAATATTATTTAACAAGCATATGAGTGTCATTTTATTGCTGACATTTTGGAAGTTCCAATGCAGATAACCCCTACAATATGGCCTCTTGACTTACAGAAAGTCCCTTACTGAACCCCTCAGTTTCACAAATTCCCTCTCATGGAATTAGAGTCAAAAAGAACAGATTTTTTAAAAAATTTGTATTCCTTGACACATGTGCAGTTGATGTAGCTGCATACTACAGAAAATTATGATACAGACTGTTTTCGAAGAACTCAACCATCCTCTCTGTAATGTGGGATTTTCCTGTACACCACATCTACTAGTTCCTTCTTATCTATTTCACTAGCTGCAAACTCAAAAAAAAATTATTAACAGGTTTGTCAAACATGATGTCCTTTTCATAATTTCACATTGACTGCCTAATGTTTTCTATGGTCTCTCATCATTTGCTTTGTGACAGATGCTAGCTTTCAGATATCAAACTTACTGATCTATAGTTCCCCAGTTTCTTTTCCCTCTCCTTGCTAATTATTGGAGACTGCAGTTGCCAGTTTCAAACTGTGGGAACACTTCTAGAGTCCATGGAGTATTTTTAGATGATGTCCAGGGCATCTACTAACTGAATGAGTTCAGATCTGAATATGGACTCCCTGGCCTTTGTTTCAAAACCCTATGCTACAGGTCATCAAGTCATAGTGACTTGTTGGCTTTCAGTCCCATGTTTTTGAATGGTGTTCCTTCTTTTCAGCTGTAGATCCCCTGCCTCTGGTACTCTCCATTTTCTGAAGGCTTGCTGGATCTTTTTCAAAGACAACTATACAGTATATTTCTCTGCTACTTCGTAATTTCCCAGTAAATTACTTTTCCTCTTTATATTAATGTAGAAGCTGTTACAACTCATTATCTATCCATGCTTCTTGCTAATACTACTTTCTCTTTCCTCATTAACCTTTTGGTGCTTCTTTGAAACCTTCACAGTCCTTGGGCTTGCCTGACATTTTCGCCATAATGTAAACCTTGTTTGATTGACCTGAAACGCCATTTAACTTCTCTTGTTAGCCACAGCTGGACATTTTGTCCTGGTGATTGAGTCTTTTGAAGGGTAACAAAGAAGATTGATGAGGGTAGGTGGTTGACGTTGTCTACATGGACTTCAGCAGGTTCTTTAACAAGGTAGGCTGCTTCAGAAAGTTAGATCACATGAGATCCAGGGCAAGCTCAATAACGAATGAATGACACTAAGATTAATGTTGTAGTGGAGAGTGAAGAAGGTTATCTAAAATTACAATGGGACCTCGATTAACTGAACCAAGTAACTGTAGGTTTTGTTAAGACAATCAGTGTCAGGGCCGTGGTAAGAATTGTAGAACAGAGAGTCCTAGGTGTGCAAGAGCATAGTTCCTTGAAAGTGGTGAAACAGGGTGCTGAAATATTTGCCTTCATCAGTCAAAACATTGAATACAGGAGTTGGGAATCATGATACAACTGTACAAGAGATTTTAAGGCTATTTCTGGAGTACTACAAGCAGTTCTTGTCACTCTGCTATAGCAAGGATGTCATTAAACTGGAGCTGGTGAAAGAAGGCTGTTACAGGGACTGGAGGTTGAGATATAAGGGGAAGCTGTTTAGGCTGGAGCTTTTCTCCCTGGAGTGAGGAGGCTGAGGAGTGACAATAGAGATTTATGAAATCCATGAGAGGCATGGATAAGGAGAATAGCCAGTCTTTTCCCCAGGGTAAAGGAGTCTAAAACTAGAGAGAAGAGATTTGAAGTGAGAGAGGAAAATTTAAAGCGGCCCTGGAGGATAATTTTTTCCACAGAAGGTAGTGCATATGGAATGAGCTGCCAGAAGAAATGCAGAGGCATGTACAAAAGCAACTTTTAAAAGATGTTTGGATGGGTACATGGAGTCGCAATGTCACAGAGTTAATACAGCACCTAGGCCCTTTACATCAGGCACTTTGATCCCCCCAGTCCATGACATCTGCAGCATCCTCCCTGCTAGTTCCAGTTGCCCATGTTCAGCTTATATCCCTACAAACCCTTCCCCTTCATGTACCTATTCAAATGCCTCCTAAATGCTAGAATTGTCCCACCTTGACCACTTCCTCTGGAGGATCATTCCAGGTACTCACTGCCCTCAGTGTAAAGAAAACACCTCTCAAGTCTCTTTTAAATCTCTCCCCTCATAGTTTGATTCTGTGCCTTCAAGTTTTGAACTCCCCAACCCTGGGGTAAAAAAAAAATACAATGACTATCCTCATCTCTAGGGTTGGGGAGTCCAAAACTAGAGGGTACAGATCTTACCCATACCTCTCATGATATAGAGAAATATAGGACAAGTGCAGGCAAATTGGACCAGCTCATCTGGCAACTTGAGTTGGGCTAAAGGGCCAGTTTCCCTGTTATATACCTGTAACTCTGTGCCTCTATGATTCTAAATGCAGATGTTTCTGTGTTCTGTTCCTGCTTGAGAGAGGCTGGTTGTCATCACTTATTTCACCAACAGCAGTTATCTCATTATCCTTTCCCTTTCACTTATCAAATGTTCCCTTTGGAAATCTTCCAGCATTTTGTTAAATATTTTAAACCATTTTGGTTTCCTTAATCTGGATCATTGCTGGCTGGGGACAATCTGTGAATGGTCTTATTAGTGACTTAATGAGGTTATTATTTGTCTCTGCTGTAAGATTTAAGATTACACTTTTTACTAATTGCATGAGAAGCGTGAATTCTACTGTCCAATTAGCGACTGGAGCAGCAGACCTAAGCATCGCTGTTGGAAATGTATCGTTTGGGAAAGTTTTAATTCCACAACACTGGAGCTGTCTCCACAGCATTCCAGGAAAATATTGTTGAAGGCAACTGCTGATGAAGCAATAGCGTTATCAGAAAGAATTCAACTGTTAGATCTTCATAAACACACTCATTAACTACAGAGATTTGATTTTGCTCTTCCAAAAATACGTTATTGGACATGAATGCACAAACATAATTCAAATCTGTCGGATATTAAGCACAAATAAATGAATGAGAAATTTTACTTTTGTTGAAGAAAGGGAAGGTTAGATTTTTCTCAGATTAATGTAGGAAAGATGTTGAATTTTCTCTTGTGTGTATATCTGTGTTTAAAAGTCCTCTGAAATCATAGTATTAATTATCACTTCCCAGAAATATAGCACAGCAGCAGCTTCTCCAATTGTTACAAAGCATGTTACCAAGGCAATTTCTTTAGGTGTCTCAAAGGTGACACAATTTCAATTTGTAGAAAGTGGAAATTGCGGGTAAATATCCAGGTAACCCCTTCCTTGTGGCATCCAAAAATAACCTGTCTTTTGTTCAGTCTTGACATAAATTGGATTGATTTTCTTCCCCTAGAGTCCTAAGTGGCTTTCTAATGGAAAGTACATTGGTAGTAAACTGGCTATTTTACTTCAGCACTGAGGTGAAAAGACCCAAAATTATAACTTATGTGTCTGCTAATGCACTCTGTAGCTGTCAAACACTTCCCCTTGATAAGGTTTTGATTCAAGCTATTCGTGACCATTACTTATCAGCCAGTAACATATTGCGACACAAGAACAGGTTTCTTTTTGTATGTATTAATGGTAGAAGCTTCATACTAAAAACAATGGGAACATTAAGCCTTTTGCTTTGTCAACTGAAATGCTATTTGGAATATCTGACTAGAAGGTCAGTTGGTAAAACTCTGTCCTCTCAGTCAGATGGCTGTGTCTTTTAAATTCACTCCAGAGGCTCAAGCACATGACATTTTGGAGAACTGCTGAAGGTACGGAGCTGTCAGATGCATTAAACAATGTTCCTATCTGCTCTAGGATAAACAAGAGGCGCTGAAAGCCCCTTATCAAAATACTGGCCTCTTGCAACAGAACCAGCAATCACAAATCCAGGGATGCTGCAAGATTCCTGATTCCCACAGCCATGCATTCTCTACAACCCTGCTGCTTCTTTTCCCTCTTCTGCTGAGCTACAGTCTGAGACTGAATTAAATTATTCACAATTATGGTTTCATATTTGATATATAAATATAATTTCAAAGAAAGCATGACAGCACCTCTACTTCCTCAGGTGTCTTTGGAGATGGTGCCTATCTCCACGTCAAGCTGATCTACATGAAACTTTGCCAAAGGAAAGCAACATCCATCATCAAAGATCCTCACAACTCAGGCCTTGCTGTTTTCTCTCACTGCTGCTATCAGGTAGAAGGTGCAAGAGCCTCAGTACTCACACCCAGCAGGTTCAAGAACAGTTACTATCCCTCAGCCATCAGGCTCTTGAACAAAAGGGCATAACTACACTCATTCTATTTCTGATGTTCCCACAACCAATGGTCTCACTTCAAGGATCCTTTATCTTGCTATTTCATACTCGCTATTTATTTATATTTACATTTGCAGCTTGTTATTCTTTAATCCTGTTAACAGTTACTGTTCTATAGATTTTCTAGGTATGCCCAAAGGAAAAAGAATCACAGGGTTGTATGTGGTGACGAGTATGCACTCTGATAAGAAATTTTGTTTGAACTTTGATAAGCATTTAACCATAGATCCATACAATCACTAAGAACCTCCAATTTCTACCTGTGTAAGAATCTGTGATTCTCCTCAGTCACAACTCAAAATCATAAGTGGGGCTTTGATTCAACTTATACAAGTAAAATCATTGTCAATAACATGATGCTTTCCTGTGCTGAGAATCCATGTAAATGTGCTCAAAAGTTGAGAGGGGGCTTGGCTTTGCCTGTGATGGACTGGGCTGCATCCACTGTTTTGTAGTGTTTTCCATTGCTGGACATTGGTGTTTTCCTACCAGGCTGTGGTGCAACCAGACAACACACACAAAATGCTGGAGGAACTCAGCAGGCCGACAGCATCTATGGAAAAGAGTACGGTCAACGTTTTCAGACCAAGACCCTTCGGCAGGATTGGAGAAAAAAAGCAGAGGAGTTGATTTAAAGTGGGGGGGGGGGGGGAAGGAAGAGGGAAACACAAGGTGATAGGTAAAACCTGAAGGGGGAGGGATGAATTAAAGAACTGGGAAGTTGATTGGCGAAAGAGATAGAAGCCCATGTGAAGAAAGAGAAAATGGGGGAGGGAGCAACAGAGAGAGGTGATGGGCCAGCAGGGAGATAAGGTGAGGGGGGGAAAAGGGGATGGGAAATGGTGAATGAGAGTGGGGGTATGGGGCATTACCAGAAGTTCGAGAAATCAATGTTTATGCCATCAGCTTAGAGGCTTCCCAGACAGAATATAGGGTGCTGTTCCTCCAACCTAGGTGTGGCCTCATCACGAAAGTGGAGGAGCGTAGGTGCTCAGTGAAGCAGACTCACAATCTATATCGGGTCTCATCGGTATACAGGAGGCCACATTGGGAACACCAGACACAGAATATGACCCCAGTAGACTCACAGGTAAAGTGTTGCCTCATTGTAAGGACTGTTTGGGGCCCTGATGGTAGTGAGGCAGGAGGTGTAGCACTTGTTCTGCTTGCAAGGGTGTGCCAGGAGAGAGATGAGTGGGGAGAGATGAATGGACAAGGGAGTCGCAGAGGGAGCGATCCTTGCAGAGAACAAAAAGTGGGCGGGAGGAGAAAGATGTGCTTGGTGGTGGGATCCCATTGGATATGACAGAAGTTTTGGAGAATTATGTGCTGGATGTGGAGGCTGGTGGGGATGGTGGGGCTGGTTAGGTGAGGACAAGAGGAACCCTATCCCTGGTAGTGTGGAGAGAGGATGGGCTAAGAGCAGACGAGCATGAAACAGAAGGGATGTGGTTGAGGGCAGCGTTGATGGTGGAGAAAGGGAAGACTGTACTCTTTTCCACAGATGCTGCCTGGTCTATTGAGTTCCTCCAGCATTTTGTGCGTGTTTCTCAGGTTTCCAGCATCTGCAGATTTTCTTTTGTTTGTAGTGCATCCAGTCAGGATACTCTCCACTGTTCATCCATAAAAGTTCATCAAAGTTTTAAACAAGGTGCTGAATTTACACAAACTTTGAAGTATAGACACTGTCATGCTTTTGTTATGATGACATTTACATGTTGGTCACAGGACATGTTAATACCAAGGAATTTAAAGCTACTGACCATCTCCACCTCCATTCCCCTAATGAGGACTGGCACATGGATCTCCAACTTCTTCCCCTTGTAGTCAATAATCAGCTCTTTGGTTTTGCTGACGTTGAGCGAGAGGATGTTGCTGTGTATCACTCAACCAGATTTTCAGTCTAACTCCTAAATATCGATTTGTCAACCACCTTTTTGCCTTTTTGAAGCAAGTGGGAACTTCTGTCCATATTAGTGAAAGGCTGAAAATGTCCTCGAATACTCCCGCCAGTTCATTGGCATAGGTTTTCAGCGCCTTACCAGGTACTCCATCGGGACCTTCCACCTTGCAATGGTTTATTCTAACATCGGCCTCTGAGACGGATGTCACAGGGTCATCAGGTGCAGCAGGGATCTTCACAGCTATAGTTATATTCTCCCTTTCAAAACATGCATAGGAGGTGTTGAGTTCATCTGGTAGTGAAGCATCACTGCCATTCACACTATTGGGTTTCGCTTTTTGTGTGTGTTGCTTTAAACTAGATTCATGTTGAGTTTCCAATATTATCAAGAGCAGAATCTTCAGTGAGTCCACAACAACAGCATGATCCAGACTGATGTGAGTGAAAACCTCACTATAAACAAACATTGGACATCAAACCACTATGACATCATTCATGGTCACTGGACAACTGAGGAGTGGTGAGAAAACAGGAAAATCTATCACCACAAGACCACACAACTAGCACTACACAGACATAACATTCGTGTGAAATTGGTTAACGCTGTGTATGCCATCTGCATTAATTTCTCTTAAATTGACTTACTCCAGGTTCACATATTAAGCACTGTGATTCCTTGCCCTCAGTTACAAGCTGTCATTTAAGTGATTAGAATGGACCAAGAAACATAATAAGAAATAGAAATGGGCAAGAATGCAATAATATTTTGACAAAGTTTATTAATAATCTATGCTATAATTTTTGCATTTCATGATAAGATTGTACATGTGATTTAAAATGCTTTTTCAAATCAGAGAACAATATAGACTATGATTTGACTTGTTACATGTAAGGAAGAATCAAGAATGCAGGACTGGATTAAGTGAAAATTCCAGAAGAATTAGCTTTACTACATGAAAATAATAGATAGCTTAATTATAATAAATTTACTTAACCAGTAACTGTTGCAAGGATGTGGTGGTGGAAACAAACCTAAGTGTAGAACACAGGTGTGGAGGCAGAGTTGGGAGACGTTATTAACGTAGCGAGTGTGGAGTCAGTATTCTTGAGCAATGCTTGACCTATAACTGGCAGTCCTAAGAACCATGAAATGAGGTTACTCACACCGGAGTCGACCAACGAACTGGCAGCTCCTTGTTGTGATCACAGGGTTTTTATACTGCATTTGCCGATGGAAGGCAGGTGTGTGTAGTTAGTGGAACCTGGGAATGATTGGAAACTAAACGAGGGGATTGAGGCCCAATTCCTGAGGTAAATAGCCAGGTGGGCAATTGCCAGAAGGGACCATGACAGTAACAGTGTAGGTCCCTTGATTAGGTTACTCATTTTCATTCAATTGACGTTTACTTATTTATGTAGAGATATAGTGCAGAATAGGCTTTTACAGCCCTGCATGCCACACCACCCAGCAACCTCCAACAACCCCAATTTAACCCTAGCCTAATCATGGGACAACTTACAATGACCAACTAACCAATCCAGTACATCTTTGGACTGTGGGAGGAAACAGAAGGACCTGGAGAAAACCCAAGTATTCCTTGGAGAAGATGTATAGGGACTCCTTATGGAGGATGTTGGGATTGAATTCCAAACTCCAAAGCCCCAAGCTGTAATAGCATTGCACTAACCATGTGGTTTGCCATTAAGTTTAAAAGGGATTTGTACAGCAAAGTCAAAGTTTAAAGTAAGCTTATTATCAAAGTACATATACTTTATGTCACCATATACTACCTTGAGTTTCATTTTGTTGCAGGCATTCACAGTAGAACAAAGAATTAATGAAAATCTACTCACAAAGATTGACAAACCGACAATGTGCAAAAAAGACAATGGATATATTCAGAATATAGGAAAGTGCTCTGAGCAGGTGATAATTTTATATATATTATATATAAAAATCAATGATGTAACATAATGTACTTCAAAACCACAATATTCAACCCAATTGTGATTTGCCTAATGAATGGGTCGTTATACCTCTGGGGGGAAGGAAGGAGGCAAAATTTAGACATATATGTTTAGTAGACAAGGTGTCAGGTTGTTCGGTGGTTGTATTAATCATCTCCTCTGTTACTAGGCGGTTTTGAAGACAAAGCTCCAACAGGATTAGCTGAGTCACATTGTTCCCTTACAACGGGATTAATTGAACCATAATGTTCTCTTTTGCAGCTGGCCCCTGCCTGGGCAAACTCTACAGTGAATCACTGTCCAATCCGAAAATAAATCCAAGGGAATTGTTGACACTGAGGTGCCAATATGACTCACTGAGGAGGCAAACACATCTAATACTTGTAGGCCATTGTAGAAAAACATAATCTGTCACCTGTCTTTGTGGATGTAACCCAGCAAGATGGTGCCTGAATTAAACTGACACGTTTAGAGAGTCATACTGTGGGGAAACCAGCCCTTCAGCCCATCTCCTCAATGCCGATCATGTGGCCCAGCTTGCTGTCAATGAGATTACATTTAGTTATCTCCAATCTGATCTATCCTGTGTAAAAGATGGTGGGTGGGGGGAGGTTGTTGTGAGTCCTCTAGATGGGACCCTAATGACAGATTTGTCCTTTAAAAAGCAATGGATGCATGATTTAGAAAGTTAAATTTCAAAGTCCAAATTTGTATTGATCATCAGATGCTTTAGAAAAGAACGCCCAAATTTACCAATAGGATCGATGCTACATGGATACATTGATAAGATGGTAAGTATTGAACTCATTTTATACTCAAAAATTGTCACCATTTCTCCCACTTTGGCAGAAAATAAAACAAAACAAAAAAACAGGGCAGGTGTTACCGCATGCAACGCGCTACTGAAGAAACACATGGAGGCAGAGAGAGCTGAACTCAGAATGCCTTTACTGATTCAAAATCATGCGTTTAAATCTCCCCTCCCATGGGCCCCTGCGACCCGCAGGGCAGATGTGACATCAGACTGTCCCCGGAAGGTCCACCCCGAGCTGGTAGTTCCAAATGCACTGTCTGCCCACGGCTCCCAATGGTGGTTCGAGTCCCGTGTGTGCAGGCCACCACACAGGAAAGGAGAAATGATTCTGTCCTAGAACATTTATCATTGTACACTGGTTGGCTTTGTAACTTCAGGCAGACCAGAGAGATTCTTTCACTGACCTGATGACCTTCCAGCAGCAGTTGATATTGACCTCAGTATGCTTTCCTGTGAACAAATTGCAGACACAGAATCCTACGTCAGGAATAAACTTCCTGCTGCTCAGGAAAATACCTGGCAAAGACCATTGCATCATCTTTCTAACATTGGCAAAGTATGGTCCAAACAGAGGTGGACAAATGAGTTGTTTACAATGCAGCTGTCTCAAGGGCAATGTGTGGTAGGATTGAGACATCAGCCGTACATGAAGGATCTGACAAGTTGAGTCTTTCTCACCACTGGCCAAGTGAGATGCTGGTGCTTGTTTGATAGCTCTGCTGTTGTTGGCATTTTGCAAAATAATTTTTACTGTCTGCTCAGGGAACTATCCTGGAGAATCCAGCATGACTTTCTGTCACTTGGCCTCCAGAACATTTTGTGCTGATAGACACTGTGAAGCTGGTGATATGGAAGCCTTTATTTGTCACAACAAGCAGGCTGGATTCTGGAGTCACTCTCAGTAGAGGTTCACAAACCCAAATGTACATCATGTTTTTATATCCTTAAGATCAAAGACAACAGCAGGAGATTCAACACAGTTTCAATAGTTACAATGACTTTGCCTATTCAATATTTTGGGTTGACAATGCTTCCTTTGAATTACATACCGTATCTACAGGACAGACACCTCTGAATGCTCAAAAATCTTTGTCTCAAAGTAATTCATACATATAGTCTAAAAGCTTCTGAGGGAAGAATTGTAAGACACCCAAGATTAATGTTGTCAGGGCTGTCTCTGAGTACACAAAGACTATTGATTGTCTATACCTGTGACCATGTTTGATGTGTTAAGTGACAACATCTGAATGCTTGAACTCAGGTCACAATGGTGCAAATAATTTAGCCATGTAGCCTGGTTTAATGTAAGCCAATTAACACAATCCCATTATTTTAATGCATATGTAATCTCTTAGTCTGTGGAGCAGCCTGTGCTTTTAACTTCAATTTACTGTTTGCAATTTACAAAAAAACTAAAGCCCACTTCTAAGCTTACTGAACACATTACATTTTCAGAACTGAAGCTTGGGTCTTGTTTGAATTAACATCTCCTACAGTATATTCATGTAACTCCAGAACATACGCTCCTCTTGACCCCTGGACACAAATCTGTCCCAGGATCTGATTAAGTGGGTCAGCAAAAATGCACTTCACTTTGGATCCCTTCCCCAGTTACCAATCTATGTGCGCCTGCATCTACATTATCTAACATCCTAATGTTCCACAAGGCTGCACAGAGATGGCGATCAAACCTTCCAGAAATTTGAACACATCCTTTTTGCCCCTTCAGTCTCTGTTTGTTTGTTCATCACTTTGTTTCAGGCTCACCGGCAAGAGTTCACAATCCATGACACGACAGGAGATTATCAGAATGATCTTGACAACCAGTCTTTTTGATCGATCTACAGGAAGATTTGGGGTGGTCTCTATCTGAATAGATGAAAGGACTTCACCCTGGTGGCACCCCCTCCAGGAATGTCCTTCTGATCGTTGGCCCAACTACTAAAAGAGCCCAGCTTATTTGTATTCACTCCCCATTCAGCTGCCTTCTCTCTTTCTCCGTCTGCCTTGCCATCGAGGTTGTTGTGGTGAACTACATATACCTGTCTGGACACGCCCCCCCCCCCCCCCCCGCTGACTGCTCCTGTGGCTCCTCCCACAGACCCCTGTATAAAGGCAATTGGAGGCACTGCTCCTCCCTCAGTCTCCAGGATGCTGTGTGATGGTCTCTTGCTGCTGACAGTGCTTTCTTCCAGCTAATAAAAGCCTATCTCTCGCCTCACGTCTCCGAGAGTTATTGATGGTGCATCAGTTGTGGAACTTGATGTCTGTACTTTACCTCAAATCCCTTCCCATCTATTTTCCCCAATATCATTCTATTCTGACCTATACAACTAATCATCTAATCATCTACCTCCAAGAAACAGCCTTTGTTACAAAGTATACTACAGTTAAACTTTAAAATGTATTCACAAGTCGTTGACGTACTCGGTCTCTGTCTTTTGCATTTGCATTCTCTTTCTTCTACATTCATCAGTTGTGGTCAGAATAAAGTTTAATATCATCGGCATATGTTGTAAAATTTGTTGTATTTGCAGCAGTGATGCAATGTAATACATAAAAGAAAAAACATGAATTACAGTAAATATATATAAATAAAATAGTTACTTAAGTAGTGTAAAAACAGAAATTAAAAAAGTAGAGAGGTTGTGTTCATGGGTAATGTCCATTCAGAAATCAGATGGCAGAGGGAAAGAAACTTTTCCTGAATCATTGAGTGTGTGTCTTCAACAAGATGTTTAGTATTGGGAGTCGAAGGCCATGCTTCCTTAAATGAACTTTTAAACCATCACAACATCCTCTCTTCTGCTGTCTTAAAGAGGAACTACAACAGTGGCCATAGTCCGTTCAAACTTCATCGACTTTGAGTAGAGACAGATTTTTAAATTGCTTAAAAGTGATATTACTAACTGTACAGACCTTAGATGTAGTGTGGCTCTCCATGAAAGCAATCTGAAATGGGAATATTTGATGGCTTCCATTGGCATTGCTTGCACAAATCACTTTCTTGACGGTGCCTCAGAAATTCTCTGTAATGATACTGTTACTGGGTGGACTTGATCCCTTGTTCTGTCTGTGAGGACAACAAGAATGTGAGTCAGACGGTTTAACCTGAATCCAGTGTTTCCGCTGACTGCCTCACCGCGTCTGAACACTGACACAGGTGTCGTTCGTGCTGAGTGTCACTTGTGGTCCTATCCACTGGGAGTGAAACCTGATTCTCCAGGCAGCTCCCTCACCATGACTTGACCACTCGACTGTGGGAGGACTAACTTCTCACTCTCTGACTTTCTCTGATCAGTAATGTGTTGCTGCTGTTTTGTTCCATCCCTCAGTGCATTAACCTGATTACAATGATCCTTCACTTCGCCACGTGGTCTGACTAAACTGGCTCCAGTAGGTTCTTCCTCTACACTTACAATTTCTGTCATCTCATTTTCTTCTGTTTTTCTCTGTACCCTGTGACCTGCACACTTATTCCCTGTCTGCTCCTTACTCTCCCCTTTCTGGTGCATCATTACTTTAATTCATGCTATCTCTGCAGGCTGTTGCACTGCTTCTAACAGCTCTTCACTACGTTTGGCCCCTACCCTTAAGACCTCCTGACATGATTCACAATCATTGTTCTGTCTCCTCCTCCTGCTTGGGGGTGCTATTTCTCTGTCAGCCATGTTGTCTGCTCTGGGGATCACACAGGTTTGCTATCACTGTCCTGTCCATGTTATTTCTCCTCTTCCTGAGTCTATGATATTATCTGCCTTATTTAGTATGTCTATCCCCAGGACAGTCGCTCATTGCTTGGGCACACCCAGAAATCTGCAGGAAGCTGCACTCCTCAATCACAAGAACCTGAGACTCACTTCTCTCTGTTCTCATGGTTTCACCCCCTGCACTGGTAATGGAAGTCACCTCTCCAGGCGTAGGCACCAGTAGATCAGTTATCCCAGGTCCACTAACATCTCACATTGCTAACCCCCTAATAAACAATGGAGGCTGCTGCCAGCCAATTTTCTGACCTGGATGCTGTCCTCATCAGCTCTATAACCTGGTCAGCAGTCAATTTGGACAGAGAGGTTGCTGCTGTGGATTCTGCCTGGTTTGGTGAATGACTCTCACACCTTCCTCATTTTTAAGACACTGCCTCAAACCATGGCCTGAGAGGCCCAGATTTAACAGACCATCTCCTTTACCTTTAAGAGGCATAATATGATTAGGAATAGTCAGCATGGCTTTATGAAAGGCAGGTCGTCCCTTACGAGCCTGACTGAATTTTTTGAGGATGTGACTAAACACATTGATCAAGGAAGAGCAGTAGATGTAGTGTATATGGATTTCAGATAAGGTAACCCATGCCAGGCTTATTGAGAAAGTAAGGAGGCAGGGGATCCAAGGGAACATTGCTTTGTGGATCCAGAACTGGCTTGCCCTCAGAAGGCAAGGAGTGGTTGTAGACGGGTCATATTCTGCATTGAGGTCGGTCACCAGTGGTGTGCCTCAGGGATCTGTTCTGGGACCCGTACTCTTCATGATTTTTATAAATGATCTGGATGTGGTAGTGGAGGGATGGGCTAGTAAATTTGCTGATGACACAAAGGTTGGGGGTGTTGTGGATATCATGGAGGAGCTGTCAGAGGTTACAGCAGGATATTGATAGGATGTAAAACTGGGCTGAGAAGTGGCAGATGGAGTTCAACCCAGTTAAGTGTGAGGTGGTTCATTTTGGTAGGTCAAATATGATGGCAGAATATAGTATTAATGGTAAGACTCTTGGCAGTGTGGAGGATCAGAGGGATGTTGGGGTCCGAGTCATAGGACACTCAAAGCTGCTGCACAGGTTGACTCTGGTTAAAAAAGCATACGGTGCATTGGCTTTCATCAATCATGGGATTAGGAGCTGAGAAGTAATGTTGCAGCTATGTAGGACCCTTGTCAGACCCACTTGGAGTACTGTGCTCAGTTCTGGTTGCCTCACTACAGGAAGGATGTGAAAACCATAAAAAGGGTGTAAAGGAGATTCACAAGGATGTTGCCTGGATTGGGGAGCATGTTTTAGGAGAATAGGTTAAGTGAACTCGGCCTTTTTTCCTTGGAGCGACAGAGGATGAGAGGTGACCTGATAGAGGTGTATAAGATGATGAGAGGCATTGATCATATGGATAGTCAGAGGCTTTTTCCCAGGGCTGAGATAGCTAGCACAAGAGGGCACAATTTTAAGGTGCTTGAAAGTAGGTACAGAGATGTCAGGGGTAAGTTTTTTACGCAGAGAGCGGTGAGTGCGTGGAATGGGTTGTCGGCAACAGTGGTGGAGGCGGATGTGGTAGGGTCTTTTAAGAGACTCCTGGACAGGTACAAGGTGCTCCAAAAAATAGCGGGCTATAGGTAACCCTAGGTAATTTCTAAGGTAAGGACATGTTTAGCGCAGCTTTGTGGGCCATAGAGCCTATATTATGCTGAGGTTTTCTATGTTTTTGTGTTTCTATGTCTCTTCTGGTAGTTCCTTGCTAGGTGTCCCAGTTCCTGTCACACAAAGCAAGTCCTCAGTGTCTTCACAGCAGCCACATCCACTACAGCCACTTCATGACTTCTCTTCCCCCTACTCTGGTCAATCTTCCCAGCCCATGAGACTGTTGTGCAGTAAATCATTCCTGCTATCCCCAAATCTAAAACTTCCTGGTGAGCTGTGCTCTGGCCTTCCTTCTGCATTTTTAGGAAGACTGGATCATCTCTGGATAGTGCAATCTTGAATACTCCTCATATGCTTGATATTTACACTCTGCATATTGCACATCAGGCTCATCAGCTCTCTGAACCAGTGACATTATCATTCCCCAGTAACTCTCACCTCCCCCCAGTCACTGCCTCACTTTACCCTTAAGGCAGTGATATCGCTCTTCATTACTGGTGTTCCCAGCAGTTACCCAGATACTCTTCTGCACTCCCTGGGCCATACTATCCCACATATTCCTTGGCCATTTTGCTTTAACCAACACGTGAATATCTTTGGGTGCATCTATTGAATTTTAATCATTTCCTCAAGTGTGCACCAAAATTCTGAATTCCCACAAGTGACTTTAAGTGAGGGCAGCAGTGACAAAATGCTCTGCTTTTCCCCAGAGGTGAAGGGTCTCTGAATGGTGGTAATCAGGGTCAAGGGCTGGCTGGGGTCAGTAGGATTCTCGACCTCAATAGGTGCCACCCCAACAGATACACCTGGATGTAACCTCTCCCTCAAATATCTCCACACTAATTCCCTTACTAGGCAAAATATGAAAGATGGATCAAAATTAAACAGTACGTACTTAAAACTACAGAGTATGTACTCTGCAATCTTCCACATATAGGCTGCTGAACTCTGGAACCCTGGGACACGTGCTCTGCAAAGATGCATACAACAATATATTCTTTATCGACTACATCTCGGCATACAATACTTTCATCCCCTCAAAGCTAATCAATAAGCTTCAAGACCATGGCGTCAATACCTCCTTGTCCAACTGGATTCTCAGTTTCCTCTCTTGCAGACCCCAGCCAGTCCAGATTGGCAACAACATCTCCTCCACAACCTCCATCACCACAGGTGTACCACAAGGCTGTGTGCTTAGCCCCCAGCTCTACTTGCTTTATGCTTATGACTGTGGCTAAACACAGCTCCATTGCTGATAACACCACTCTCATAGGTGGTGACAAATCAGCATATAGGAGGGAGGTTGAAAATCTGGCTGAGTGGTGCCACAACAACAACCTCTTAGTCAATGCCAGAAAGACCAAGGAGCTGATTATTGACTTCAGGAGAAGGAGACTGGAGGGCCATGAATTAGACCTCATCAGGGGATCAGAGATGGAGAGAGTCAACAAATTTAAATTCCTCATTGTTATCATTTCACAGGAACTGTCCTGGGCCCAGCAAGTAAGTGCAATTATGAAGAAAGCATGACAGCACCTCTTCTTCCTTAAGAGTTTGCAAAGATTTGGCAGGACATCTATAAGCTTAACAAATTTCTATAGATGTGTGGTAGAAAGTATATCAACTGGCTGGCGTGGAAACACCAATGCCCTTAAATGGAAAATACTACAAAAAGTAGCGGATCACAGTCACTAGCGAGATTGTTACAAATGCAGCAGCAATGAATATGAAACTGAGACAGGGTTTATAAACAAAACCCGAGATTTATTAACCTCTGCTCAAAACTTAGAAATGTAAACAAACGACTAACTTATCCGGAAGTTAACAGTTAGGCAGCAATATCTAACAAACAGACAAACGTAGAAACTGTTCCTAACAAGTTCTCATCCAAGCACAGACTTAAAATGATAAATTCAAAAGTCCATGTGATTTATATACGTAGTCATTAAGGAGAGACTTCCCCAAAACAACGATTTCTTCGAAGTAATGACGAATCTGCCAATTCCACAGCCGAGATTTGCCTTGTTCACAGAAATCACGAGGAAATAACAGGAACAGACCATTTGACTGGAGGGTGGTCACTGCACAAACCTTCCCAATCTTGCAGGGGTTTACTTCAAATGTGCATGCCACGCTTCCTGAACAAAGTCACAAAGGTCTATCATTCCCAAGACGCTAAATGACATTGACTTTATCCAAACCTTTGAACTCGGATAACTCCAGTAATGCCTTCACTCTCCGATACCGGACTGTAAAGGAAAAATAAACGTGCAACAAACAGAACCAGTGGAGCCTCTGCACCTCCGACCAGTGACAACAACGTCGCACAAAAATAAAAATGAGAATTGCGTCACAGTCCCGGGCTTTGGTTTAAATACGGTTTGGAACATGCCATCACGTGACATAACATCAGCCCACGGTCATGAGACCATTACATCATCCCACTGTGAGTATGTAACAAGATACTGATGTTGGTGATATATAAGATTTTATTTGTCACAACAAGCAAACATCATTCCGGAGACATTCTCAGTAGAGGCTCACAAACCCAAATGTACATCACGTTTTTATATCCTTAAGATCAAAGGCAACTGCAGGAGATTCAAAACAGTTTCAATAATTACAATGGCTTTGCCTACTTCAATATTTTGGGTTGACAATGCTTCCTTTGAATTACATATCTACAGGACAGAAGCCTCTGAATGTTCAAACACCTTTGCCACAAAGTAATTCACACAAATAGTCTGAAAGCTTCTGGAGGCAGAATTCCCAGACACCCAAAATTAATGTCAGGGTTGTCTCTGAGTATACAACTATCATAGGTACACAAAAACTATTGATTGCCTTTATCCATGACAATGTTTCTGAACTCAGGAAACAATGGTGCAAATAACTTAACCATGTAGCCTGGTATGATGCAAGCCAATTAACTCAATCCCATTGTTTTAATGTTTGGCTGGTGCACATGCAATCTCTTAAGGGTGATTTATACTTGTGCATACGGGCTACACCGCAGCCTACGCCGTAACCCTGATTTTCACTTCTGCGTAGCTCTACACTGTAGCGAGCATGCGTTGGTGTGCGCCAAAATGCTAGTTGGCGGTGGGATTTCTATGCCACTGTGTTGAGTTTCTTCGTGAGAGACATGAACAAGGAAATGCATTTCAAACATTTTCACATGTTGACAGGTAGATTTGACAATTTGATTCATCTATTTCGCATCGGTGTGCAGACAGCCTACAGACAAGGCGGAGAAGAAGCAACCGGAAATGCAATGATACCAAGCGAGAAATCACAGTAGTTGTAGTCTGCGTCGCCGCAACGCGTAAGTATCTTTTCTGGAGAGGTGCGCGTCACCCTATGGCATAGGGTACAGTGTAGGTATGGCGTAGGGTACGCATTACCTATGACGTCGAAGCAACGCACAAGTATAAATCAGTCTTCAGTCTGTGGAGCAGCCTGTGCCTTTAACTTCAATTTGCTGTTTGTAATTTACAAAAAGAACTGAAGGCTAATTGCAAGCTTCCTGAACTCACTCACATTTATAATAAGAACTGAAGCCTGGTTCTTGTTTGAATTAATATCTGCTAGATTCACATAACTCCAAGAAACTCCAAAAACAGTAACGCCAGAGATATATAAAATCACAGTAGGTAGTGTCATTTGGTATTTGTATGCCCACGCTTTACCCAGTGCTTGATGCAGCCAAAAGGGGCTATTATGGAAAGGTCCCGACCTCCTTTCTCTGCAAGTTTACTGAACGTTAATCCTGTCAGGCAAGAGAAACAGGGAAATTTAATTAAAGATAAAAGATCAGTTCCTCCACCACTGCACCACACCAACAAAACCCTGTTGCATATTTAGTACTTCAGTAATATCTGAGTAATATGGTAAATTTATTGCTTGATTGAGCATTCTTGATCATTTAAATAATTCATTATGGGTTATATATAAAAGTATATGAATGGCATACATCATCACACCACCATGTCAGATGCATGTGGCTCACTAAAAGTAAAAACAAAACTAGACATGTTATCTCCAGGCTCCCATCTTTTTCTTTTGATTAGTTTTATGTTTTGGAGTTATAAAACATATAACAGAGGAAATAATAAAGTTTTAAATGAGCCCGATACAACTACTTACCTGTTGAAGCACAGTAAGTCATTTGTGTTTTTTTTAAAAAAGTGTAACAAGGAACAGTCTAAAAAACAGTGCAGTGTGGGCTTCTTCAGGAAGGGACAAAGATGATCGAGATAAAAAAGGTAGAAAACAGACGAAATTCACAAGTTCATGAACAGTGGGTGCTGTTGTTGAGTGCTATCGAGTCATCATCAACTCAAAGCGACCCTATGGATAGTGTAGTTATCTATAGGGTTTTCATGGCAAGATACTGAAGTAGATCGCCTGGCCTTTCTTCCACACAGATACTGCTGCTGCCAAAAGTTGGGACCCAGCCGATTCAAATTCAGGACCATCTGCTTTGAAGTCCAGTGCTGATGCCATGACACCACCAGTCAGCCCAAACAGAGAGTACTGGGTGATAATAATCACATTTTTAAAAAACAGTAAAGGCTGGCTATATTGGAAATATAGATACATTCGATTACACAATAGATATACTGAAATAATTGAGCTGTATTTTGAAATAAATGGAATTGTCAATGAGAAATAAGTGCCAGTTTTGCAGAGAGCATTGTGCTCAAAGGCACACAGTTTGCTTAGAAGTTTAGCTACTCCAATCAAACCAGTCGAAATGAGCTTTGCTGATATTGTGAAACTAATGTAGGAACATTTAGACCTGAAACCATTCTTGATTGCAGAACACTTTGAATGCTTTAGATTTCATAAACAGAATCAAGAGGAAGGGGAGTCCATTACAGTGTACATGGCAGAACTGAAAAAGTTGTGAGAGCATTGCCAGTTCAATGATGGGCTGAATGATGCACTGAGAGATTCTTTAGTTTGTGGAATCTTACATCAAAGCATTCAAAAACTGGCTCCAAACCGAAGCACAACTCACATATCAAAGAACAGTTGAAACAGCTGTATCAATGGAAACAACAGACAGAGGCACAATTGAGTTGAAGTCAGGAATGAAAGTGAGTGTGAACAAAATAGCAACATCTAAACAGAAACAGGCCTGGCCAAACAGATAGTGTTACAGATGTGGCAGAGGATCACATACACTAGACTGATGCAAGTTTAAAGGTAAAACTTGCAGAAAATGCAACAAAGTAGGACACGTACAAAGAACATGTCAGGCAGACAAAAATAAATGGACTGCACAAGGAAGAGAAAAAGATAAAATGTCAAGTTCAATTTCAAAATGAACACTAATCTGCATGCTGTTGAAGAAAAATCTGATAACGATGAGAGTTGTACAGGACTACATAGTCTTGAGATTTACAATGTGAAAACTAATAATAGACAAGCAAAATGGCTCATACAAGAAGTGAATAGCAAATTAATTAAAATAGAATTGGACACTGTCTCAGCTGTCTCAGTCAAAGATAATGAACTGAAGACTCCAGATATCCAACTAAGAATTTATATTGGAGAAAAGATAATTCCTGTGGGAATGACATTTGAAACAGTGAAATACAACAACCAAGAAGCCAAATTGGGCTTGTATGTGGTAAAAATAAGAGGTCCAGTATAGTAGGGCAATAATTGGCTGAAACCACTACAACTTGATTGAAGAATCATCCATCATTTGTATGCCACATTCCCGGCAATAGAGTCAACAACAGAATGCAAATGAAGAAAGGTATTGGATGATGCCATGCTTAAGGAAGGCATCAAAACCCTCAAGCACATTGAGGCAGTTTATGAAGAGCGTAGTCACCTGCCTCAATAACTATCACCCAGAAGCCCTTACACCCACAGTGATGAAGTGTTTTGAGAGGTTGCTGATAAAACATAGTTGCTGCCTGAGAAGCAATTAGATTTACTCCAATTTGCCTACCAGTGCAACAGCTCCACAGCGGATGCCATCTCATTGGATCTTCACTCAACTCTGGAACATCTGGACGGCAATGATACATACATCAGGATGCTCTTTATTGACTAAAGCTCAACATTCTATACTATCATCCCTTCAATAAACTTCAAGACCATGGCCTCACTACCTCCTTGTTCAATTGGATCCTTCATTTCCTCACTTGCAGACCCCTGACAGTTCAGACTGGCAACAACATCTCCTCCACAACCTCCATCAGTACAGATGCACCGCAAGGCTTAGCCTCCTGCTCCACTGTCTTTACACTTATGACTGTGTGGCTAAGCACAGCTCCAGTGCCATATTCAAATTTGCTGACAAAGCCACTGCCATAGGCCGAATCAAAAGTGGTGATGAATCAGCATATGGGGGAGAGATTGAAAATCTGGCTGAGTGGTGCCACAACAACCTCGTACTCAATGTCAGCAAGACCAAGGAGCCTATTATTGACTTCAAGAGGAGGCAGCTAGAGGTTCATGAGCCAATCCTCATCAGAGGATCAGAGGTGGAAAGAGTCAGCAACTTCAAGTTCCTCAGTTATCATTTCTGAGAATCTCTGCTGAGTCCAGCACACAAGTGCAATTATGAAGAAAACCCAGCAGCACCTCTATTTCCTTACAAGTTTGTGCACATTCAGCATGTCATCTAAAACTGACAAACTTTTATAGATGTGTAGTGGAGAGTATATTGATTGGCTGCATCACTGCCTGGTATGGAAACACCAATGCCCTTGGACAGAAAATCCCATGCAGTAAACAGAAAGGGAGACTGAATGCTATTGCCCAATCTTGTGACATAATTGTAATTGTATTAGTAAGGGCATTAAGGGTTACAGGGAGAAGGCAGGAGAAGGAAAATAAATCAGCCATGATAGAATGCCGGAGCAGAGTCGATGGACTGAACAGCCTAATTCTGCACTCGTATCTTTTGGTGTAATGGCAGTTGACCAATAGAAGGCTGCAAACAAGTGCAATATTTAACACAGTTCCTGTAACATAGGGAGTTTAAATTTTCACATTTAACTTGTATTATTTACTGATATTCTACAGTACATAGAAAGTGTGACTCAAAGTTATTGCCCTATCTTGTGGCCTTTTTAGTTCACATGTCAGATTCCGGTATGTGTCAGTGCAACATACTATTTTTAAAAGGGCACATTGCAGATTTTTATCATGACATTTTGAAAGTCATTTCCATTTGTGAGGTTTAATATTTATGGAAAGTGCCTGCAGGAGGCCAACCTAAAACCATCATTTGTTAAGTACAAGTTCCTTAAATGTTTAAAATCCCTCCAACTGCTCTGTAGCAAGGAGACAGACTGCACGCCTTTCACCAGCTGAGACCCCATCAGCCTGTTCCCTCTGCAGCCTTCAATGACTCACCTTCCTTCCTGTATGACACTCAGCTCCAAAATACTTTGTGAAGACCAACTCCATAATAATTAGAACCAATTCTATAGCAATCCACATCCTCCCTACACACACACACACCCGCATATATCCCATCCCAAACACATCCCGCCACCCCACCCATACACACACAGAACACACCACACAGATCACACACACTCTGTGTACAACTCTGTGTTTATTCAAAAACACCTCTGGAGAAGAGAGGGATTGTGTTACTGTTAAAGGTACAAATTAACTAGAAGACGAATGCTGGTCATGTTTAGCCACTGCAGTCGTTACTAATGCAATAAGCATTCCTCTCGTATTACCGCTGATCAACAAGAAAAAGGAGGCTTATTTTGGAAGTATTAAAGCTCAGTTAGATGATCTGCTGTATAAGCATATTCAATTTCTGTAACATTCCAATTCTCAGAGTATTGACTGTGTCAGAAAACAAATTGCTGAAAGAGACATGTCATGACATTCATGTGTGTGTGTAGTTGTTACTGAGTTGTATGGAATCTATGTAGGAGTACAGAAAGACCAGACACACCAAAGTATTGTTAACACTTGTAACTGTTTTCAATGACATTTAAAGATCAAAAGTTCAAAGTAAATTTATTATCGGTTGTGGTGTTTGTCCATCATGTCCGAGGATGACAGGAAACATGTGCAGGAGAGTTTTTAAAGTGGAAAAGCCATTGCATAAGGTTCCCCATGCAAGGTTCCTCCAGAAAGTAAGGAGGCATGAGATCCAAGGAGACCTTGCTTTCTGGATCCAAAATCGGCTTGCCCACAGAAGGCAAAGGCCGGTTGTAGATGGTTCGTATTCAGCACGGAGGACAGTGACCAGTGGTGTTCCGCACCGCTGTTCTGGGACCCCTTCTCTTCGTGAATGGATCAAGAAGTGGAAGGGTAGGTTAGTAAGTTTGCTGGTGACACAAAGGTTGGGGGTGTTGTGGATAGTCTGGAGAGTTGTCAGAGGTTACAGTGCGACATCAACAGGATGCAGAACTGGGCTGAGAAGTGGCAGATGGACTTCAACCGAGGTAAGTGCGAAGTGGTTCATTTTAGTAGGTCCAATTTTAAGACCGAATATAATATAAACGGTAAGACTCTTGGCAGTGTGGAGGATGAGAGATCTTGGGGTTCATGACACTCAAAGCTGCTGCGCAGGTTGACAGTATTGCTAAAAAGGTAAATGGTGTGCTGGCATTCATCAACTGTGGGATTGAGTTCAAGAGCCATGAGGTAATGTTACACTATATAAGACCTTGGTTAGACCCCACTTGGAGTACTGTGTTCAGTTCTGGTCACCTCACTACAGGAAGGATGTGGATACTATAGAGAGAGTGCAGAGGAGATTTACAAGGATGTTGCCTGGGTTGGAGAGCGTACCTTATGAGAATTGGTTGAGTGTACTTGGCCTTTTGTTCTTGGAGCAATGAGTGGTGACCTTATTGAGGTGTATAAGATGATGAGGGGCATTGATCATGTGGCTGAAGAGGGAGGGGGCAGGGGCTCTATAAAGAAGGTGGGGGGAGGGTGGGAAGGAGAAGGCTGGTAGGTGCCAGCTGAAAAACCAATCAGAGGAAAGATCAAGGGGTGGGGGAGGGGAAGCAGGGAGGGGATAGGCAGAAAAGGTGAAGAAGGAATGTAAGGGGAAAGCACTATGGGTAGTAGAAGTAGGTAGAATCATGAGAGAGGTGATAGGCAGCTGGAGGAGGAGGCAGAGTGGAACTGGGATGGGGGAAGGGAGAGTGAGGGAATTAACAAAAGTTGGAGAATTCGATGTTCATACCAAGGGGCTGGAGACTACCCAGACGGTATATGAGGTTTTGCTCTTCCAACCTGAGTATGGCCTCATCATGGCAGTAGAGGAGGCCATATATGGACATAACCGAATGGGAATGTGAAGCAAAGTTGAAGTGGGTGGCAACTGGGAGATCCTGTCTGTTGTGGCAGACGGAGCGGAGGTGCTCAATGAAGTGGTCCTGCAATCTGTGTCGGGTCTCGCCGATGTAGAGGAGGCCGCAACGGGAGCACCAGATGCAATAGATGACCCCAACAGACTCACAAGTGAAGTGTTGCCTCACCTGGAAGGACTGTTTGGAGCCCTGAATGGTGGTAAGAGAGGAGATGTAGGGACAGGTGTAGCACTTACGCTTGCAGGGATAAGTGCCAGGTGGGAGATCTGTGGGGATGGACATGTGGACCAGGCAGTCGCGGAAAGAATGATCCCTGCGAAAAGCGGAGGGGATAGGGAGGGAAAGATGTGCTTAGTGGTGGGGTCCTGTTGAAGGTGGCGGAAGTTGCGGAGGATAATATGCTGGATCCGGAACCTGGTGGGGTCTCGGCCCGAAACGTTGACTGCTCATTTCCACGGATGCTGCCCGACCTGCTGAGTTCCTCCAGCTTGTTGGACGTGTTGCTTTAACCACAGCATCTGCAGTGTACTTTGTGTTATTGATCATGTGGATAGCCAGCGGCTTTTTCCAGGGCTAAGATGGCTAAGACAAGGGGACATAGTTTTAAGATGCTTGGAAACAGGTACTGAGGCGATGTCAGGGGTAAGTTTTTCACACAGAGAGTGGTGGGTGTGTGGAATGTACTGCTGGTGGTGGTGGTGGAAGTGGATACAATAGGGTCTTTTAAGAGTCTCTTAGATAGGTGCATGGAGCTTAGAAAAATAGAGGGCTATGTGGTAGGGAAATTCTAGGCAGTCTCTAGAGTAGGTTGCATGGTCAGCAAAACGTTGTAATATGCTGTAAATTTCTATGGTATACGTTCTATGCATTTCCACTCTCTCGACTCCAATGGTACGAACAAGTGTCACAATTTGGGGTTTTCCGTGGTCGCAGTGGATGACCATGACATCTTCTGTGCCTTGTCGTGCCCTTTGCTCTCCACAGAGCGTCGCAGTACCGCCCTCCTAACCACTGGATCTCGCTGTAGCTCTCATCTGCACAGTCCTCCAGGGCTGACTTTGCATGCTCGGACAGGCATGTCCCTATTTCACTGGGGTTTGAGGCTATCAGCTACCCTCACTAAGTTTAGTCGCCTATTGAAGCAGTGTACCAGGGTATGGCTGGTGTCGCATTAAAGTAACTGCTTGGAGCCACGGGTGAGAGCCGAGTGTCTGGTGGGGACCAAAAGTGAGTGAGCTGCCCCTGAAAGGGCACGACAAGCCCCTTCTCCAGGGTTGCTACCCCTCCCTGGACACCCCGTACACCATTATCAAAGTACATATACAGTATCTCACCGTATACTACCTTGAGATTGATTCTCTTGCTGGCTTTCACAGTTGATAAAAATACAATAGAATCAATGGACAAACACAAGGACAGACAAACAACCCGTGTGCAAAAGACAAACTTTGCATTCACAAAACAAAGAAATAATAATTAATAAACAAACAAATAAATAATGTTGAGAACAGGAATTGTAGAGTCCTTGAAAATAAGTCCATAGTTTGTGGAATCAGATCCGTGTTGGCGTGAGTGAAGTTATCCACATTAGTTCAGAAGCCTGATGGTTGAAGAGTAATAATTATTCCAGAACCTGTTAGTGTGGAACTAAGCTCCCGTACCAGCTTCCTGATGGCAGCAGCAAAAAGAAAGCATGTCCTGTATGTGCTCAATGGTGAGGAGGAATTTTCCTTTCATGGACTGGGCTTGGCCACTGGTTAGGATATTCTTTGTAGCTTATTGCTTCAGATTTCAAAACGTGAATTTAAATGGTCAGACCCACTGGAGAACTTACATTTACAGCATGAACTGTTGCTGCAGTAAGTATAGTCACAATTTCTAAAAGGCTGATATGGTCGTGAGAATGAGAAGGAACAAAGCATTTGAATCCATGCTAGTCTGAGGTTGCAGTAGACGGACATAACTGCTGATAGCTGGCTGGAGGTGTGATGATCTGAGCTGAGAGCTAGATATACCTCTCGCCTGACACCTCAGCTTTATGTCAGCCACAGCTGCTACATCTAAAGCAGCAGCCTTCATTCAAAAAGGTGGCACACAGTTTGCTTTCTATAATTTTAATTAACTTTAATAGATCAATGGTAACACATTGCAAGCTGCTCTCTGCAGACAAACACGTTACATCTATTTCAATCACTTTACTCTTTTTAAAATCTAAATTCTATGACTCCAAGATGGCCTTAAATATTATTGTCTATCTGTAATTGTAACTGTAATACCTTATCTATGTTCTGTTATTGCTTTCCCTTGTACTACCACAATGTACGTGGACTAGAAGGGCCGAGATGGCCTGTTTCCGTGCTGTAATTGTAATTGTTATATAATGAAATAATCTGTAGAGATGGCACATATAACTAAAATTTTTCACTGTACCCCAATACGTGACAATAATAAAATAGTTTATCATACTTAATGTCAGTGAGTTGTGTTTTAAGTGAAATTATTGCTTATTTTACTCAACAATAAGTTGTCTAATTAATGAGCTCCCATTAACAAGGAAAAGAAGTTACCTTGTCTGTCATAGCTGCAACCCACAGTAATTAGTTCAAAATAAGAACCAATCTTCCCCAACCAGTGACACGAATCTTTGGCTGATTTGCTCCTGGAATCCAACAGAGGGCGATGTTGGCCTGTAATATTATGTCAGTATGGGATAAAAATAATATATAATTTTACATTTTAATTTTCATTGCATTGAAAATATAATTTTCTTTATAACTGCTTGTTACATTCTAAATTCTAATTTATGGATCTGTGCCCCAGTACTCTGCTTTTCCATCCATTTCTACGAGAAGTAGAAATGTAGATTGAAAATATGGCAAAAACAGATAAATAACTCATTAGAACAAGACCCACGTCAATATCATGTGGGGAAACCACTTTCCCTCTTTGCTTTCAGCTTCTTGGGGATCTGGCTTTTGTATAAATAGGAGGAGAAAGAAAATTCACAAGGGATTCATGTGTAGCTAACAAGGTGATGCAATTTGCAAAAAGCAAAGGTCATTTTAACAGGAACAGGGCAAAAAGCAAGGATGTTTGATTAATCCTGCATGGAAACTTAGACTAATCCTGAAATACCAGCACAATGAATATTTCTGACCTGCACAATGTATAGAGACACTGAAGACAAGACTTTCACAGAAGAAATAAGAAATGAGAAGAGTTGCAACCGTGCTTGTGGGTGGGAGTGGCAGAGGCTATTTTCTTTCAAAAGGAGAAACTGCGGTAGTTACCTGATGCAAGTCTTTAAAAAATCATTTAAGTCTAAGAGGGTAGATACAGAGAACAGTAAGGGAAAATCCAAATCCAGAGGAAATAAATATTAAATAGTCATAAAAATCAGATGGAGTAATCCGGTGCAAAATGAAACAGTGGAAATTGCCATCAAATGGGGCAGGTGAATGAACAGCAGATCTACATTCAGAAAAGGAGAATGAAATGAAGGTTGTGGATGAAGTGAGACTCTTCCCACAGAAACACGGGTCTGTCTGGTGAGGCCAGAGGTGCTGCTCTGTCCTGCAAAGTGTTGTGATCATCACATCATTCATGGTTTTACTGGAAAAATGCAAAAAAATGTGGCAATTCACAAAATGCACTACTAATATTAAACCTGGATAATGCACAGAGGTTAATTTAATTTGCCTCCATACCATCTCTGGTCAGAGAATGACATTGATCAGCTGGTAAATTAAGCAGAGCAATGCCAGATGGAATTTAATCCTGGGAAGTATGAAGTGATTAAAATGTTAATAAGCTGCCTAATAAGCAGACAGCATAAATGATAGGGCCCCAGGGGTTATTGCGTGTACAGAGGGACTGTGGTGTATAGGTCCATTGATCCCTGATGGTGGCAGCAGAGGTAGATGAATTGGTGAAGAAGGCATATTGGATACTGGTCTTGAAGATCATGGTATGACTTTGTAAATACTTGGTTAGGCTACTCGTCTTGAGTACTGAGTACAGCTCTGTTTGCCACGCCATAGGAAGAATACAGCAGGGCGTTGCTGGGAGTGGAGCAGTGCTGTTATGAGGAGGGCCTGAATGGCTGGCCTTGCTTTCCTTGCAGCAGACGAGACAGGGATATATAAAATTATGAGGGAGGTAGATAGGGTGGAGCACTAGATTCTTTATCCCTTAATGGAGGTGAGCGGTCAGAGGGGATCTAATGATTATTTTCACTCAGGAAGTGGCTGCTTTCTAAAAGATTACCTGAATGGATGGTAGAGGCAAATATTCTTGCAAACAAGCGCTTAGAGCCTTTGAATTGCCTAAGGCAATGACAGGCTGTGGAGCAAGTGCTGTTAAATGTGGATCTGGTTAAGTAGTTACTTGATTATCAACATGGACACAGTGGGCCAAAAAATCCTGTTTCTGTGGTGTATGTCTTCACGGCTATAATGTTCAGCTCCATCTTGCCAGTTGAAGCGTCCGTTAATTGCCGATTATAGCTTCAAGGAAGATTGAGACATTGAGGCAAACGCAGATGGCGAGTGAGAGTTCAGTGCCAACTGCCCTCCTTTTGATTTCTGCCCGAGAAGGCATCTGTGAGCTGTGGCAGGTAGGTAGGCCTCTGCACTTATGTGGTGTCCCTCTCTTTCGAGGAATGTCGCTGATATCAGAGGATGGCATCGTGGTTCTGCGTTTATGGATTGGACTGTTATGTTTATGGACTGTGGACATTTTCAGACTTACCGTTTTTCTATTCTGTGTTTTCTTATTGCCCGTTCCTTTTCCATTTTGTTGTGCAAGGGGAGAGGGTTTGGAGGGAGATGTTCTGCTGTGTTCTGTTAGTTACTTGTTTGGGGTCAATGTTTTT